>NC_081405.1:58321175-58621175 GCF_030272615.1 Cryptomeria japonica
GCAAACTGGCTTGAACTTGCAGTGATTGTGGATGTTGTTATTGATATCAAAGCGGAAGTATACAGTGACATGCCAGCTGATGTAGTAACAATAGCTGCTACTGAATCCTCTTCAATTACAACCACAGATGGTAGAGTGGAAGGTGTGTTGGCATTTGTGCTGAGTATGTTGACATGATGATATTATGTTGTCATTGATGTCAATATGTTGGAGAGTGAACTGGCAATATGTTGAATGTGAACCGGTACAATGTGGTGAACTGGTATATGTGCAAAGAAGTGAACCTATATAGTTGTATAAACTGGTATATTGAACAATAGGTGAAGTGGTATGTATGTCCAAGAGAACCGTTATGATGAAATGTGAACCGGCATATGGAATGTTATTTATGAAGACTTAAAATGATATGACTACCGGTTGGTAGTCTTAACTTAAGGGTTTCTGATTGAAGTGTTCCAAGCCTGTGTGATTCAACCGATGACATCGTATGATGAGTTAGAATTATAATGAAGATCAGATCATGGTGTCATGTCAGCCTTGTGCGCATAAAGGATCTTGCATGAAGGAGATTGATCCTATCTACCTCAAAAATGTGCGAAGTCCCTATAAAAGGTGGAGAACGCGTGATGGGTTATCGCTTCCATAAAGCGGTGAAGAACGAGTGATGGAGAATATCTCGAGATCTATTCAAGACTGTTGTATTCAAATGCAAAGTGTTCAGTTGCCAAGATTGAACCGCCTGAATTGCTTAACCTAAATGTTTAGGGTTTAGGGTTTATGCTACCGACCTATCTGTTTCCTATAAGGTTGATGTTGTGTTTCATGTTGAGGTTGTTGGCAAATGGTGTGTGTGTATCTAAGTGAAGAGATACGTGATTCTTGCCAGACCAGATGAGATAAGAGGATTGATTCCTGCATTGTGTGTGTGCAGAAGGAAGAAACTTAAGCGGATCTACATTAGGCATTGAGTGCTATTATCAGATCATTGTAATACCTATTGATCTTTAACCACTTCAACAGTTGGAAAATCCCTTAACCGGGTAGCTTTAATCAGCTTGCTATAAATCCTTTAACAGGGTGACTCAAACTAATTGAGTTCTTGAAATCCTCTAACAAGGTTTAACCCTTAACCGGGTATTTAGCCATCCCTTAATCGGGTGATCTCTAACAGGATCGGTTCCTAGGCTCCTAACAGAGCGGACTTCTAAAGAGTTCAAAAGCAACTTGTGGGTATTCATCCCCACCGTGGTTTTTCCCAGTTGGGTTTCCACGTGAAAAATTTGTGTGTCATGTGTAGTATTTTTCATGTGATGATTTAAGTGATTTGTGTCTGAAGGTAAAACATGTTGAGCTAGCTATTATTATATTTTAGATTACCTATTCATGCATAAAGGTGAAATGGAAGTGTAATATTAAGCTGAGTGGAAAACTAAGTGATTAATCAGTTAATGCTTGTCATAGTCATTCCTAGCCTTACCGGTTGCATTTTGTTTCATACTGGTGTTACTGTTTGTCAGTCATTTGTAGTATTTGCAGTCAAACTGGTTCGGGAAAATAATTTGTGACTGTACTGATTCACCTCCCCCCCTCTCAGTACGGGTTTGGTACTTATTGTTCATCATTGAGTTGTCAAGGTGTAGTGGAAATAATTTCAGTACTTACTAGAGGTTGAACTTTTGTTATGACCACTATAGAAGGTAAAGTCATCATTTGTTGTTCTAGAAATGCTTGCTCCATGGTTTCAGGAAAATCCAACATTGAAGATTCAATGGTGGTTGAAGCAATAACATCCAAACTAGAAAAACTGGATAATGTGAAAAATTGTTGAGCATCTTCTGACTGTGTCATGTCCATATCTAACTCCTCATCATCAAATCCCTCATCCTCTTGATCTAAGTCAGTTCCAATAGAATTAATAACAACTTCTAGATGGGTTGGCACCTCTGAGGTTGCAAGGACATTAATCTCACCATGATGTGCTAGCTCTCCAACCTGTGCTTCCTCTTGATAAGGAATTTCACCTTCTTCTGGCTCCTTTTCTTTCTCGGTCTCTTTAGTAAACTTTTGTTCTGAATTTTTTGTGGTTGTCTCCTGCGTTGCTGAAGATGACTCACCTTGTTTAGACCCCTTAATTGTGAATTTAATTTTGGGTCCATTTCCCGTAGATTGGGTTGCAAGAGCTGAGGATGGTGCTTGCTGATTTTCTTTTCTCTCGGTCCTTGTTTCAGTCGTAGTTGTCTTATCAACTGGACCATCACTATTGTCATCATCTCCAGAACTAGCAAGAAGCTATTTCTTTCTAAGATCCTTCTTCAACAACCATGCATTGGTATTTGCCAAAGTGGAGGAAATTATTTGAGTAATAGATTTACTCTCGTTCTTTGACCATTGCACCAGTGGGAGTGGTGAACCAGCAATCTTCTTTTCATAATAGACTGGGTCTACTATGTCATTGATATCCTCTATGGTCATTGGGATTTTTCCTAGATCCAGATTTTCAATCTGTTCTAGGGTAAGATGATTGAAATCCATTCTTCTTATGTCTTCTTCATCTTGGCAATCCACCCATACATCTTCAAACTAAAAAACATGGGTGTAGTTTCTTTTGAGATTATTCTTCATGCCATGAAAATCAAAAGTATTTCATGCTCTGAACCTCTTCATAGTATTCCATTGCATCTCTTCTTCCATGTTCTTGGCCTTGGGATTAGTTAAAATTGAATACCGACCAATAGATTCTGGGAACTTCAATCTAGTCTTATGTTCTTGTGATCGCTTTTCATGCACAAAAATCAGTTGTCGACACAGCTCCATGAGTACAATATTGTTAGACGGATATCTTGGTAGAATGAAAGGTTCTCCTATGAAACATCCTATCCGGATGTAAGTGAATGTTGGGAACCAAAGAAAAACACATCCAAAATGAGAAACCCTATGATATGCCACCTCCAAGAGCCTTTTCCTCTGCAAGTCTTTGTCAAGCATGCACTTCCATACATCAAAGAAATCATCATTAACTCTTTTGAAATGGTTCCCTTGATTATGGATCATGAGTTGATCATAATAATTCCAGACAGGCACTAACCTCCTATCACCTTTTGTAGATAAACCTGGATATTGCCTCATGGAAGCAGCTGCATATACCAGGTAGGAGGTCGTATAGAATTTCAATATTACCTTAACCTCCTTCAATTGTGAGAAGAGTGCATCACTAATCTGCTCACCCCAATCAATCCTAGCAGCTTCTTTCCTGATTATATTCATGTAATAGCACATCCAATTTTGGAAATAATGAGTCTTTCAAACCTTTCACCCATGCCAACATGGTGACCATATCATTGTATTCCTCATTGAAGTCACTTCTATGGAAATATTTAGGCCATCTGGAAGTAGTAGAGTTTCTAGCAACAGAGAGGTAAACTATATTAATTACTTTCTTGCATTTTACTTCATTTTTTTCATAATACTCCTGAGCACTTTCTTGAGAAATATCGGCCACTTCCTCGACTAAAGAACCCTTGAATACACTATTAAAGAAAATGTTGTCCAATGTCATAACCACATTTTGATCAACATCCTTAACCTATCTTGTATTTGGATCGAAATGATCTGCCACTGCAAGTACAAAGTCTAGATCATGAGTTGCGATGGGGAAAGAAGCATATTTGTGCAACTCAGATCTGATCAAGTTTGTTAGGCAAGAAGGAGATTTATCAAGTCAATCAATAAACTCCTGCATATTAACATGACCAATCTCTATATCCCTGATCTCCTTGATTTTGGAATCTACTGAGCTTTCTAGGTACATATTCAAGTATTTTTCATACTTGTACTTCATTTTCTTTGTTGATGACTTGCCTAGTGAGGATTCCAATTGACTGGAAGAAGGCTCTTATTTATCAAAACAAAAAGCAAAAAAAATAAAAGGAACTAACCGACGGAGTCGGTCAAGCTCTCCTGAAGGACGTGGGGTACGAAACAGACCAGTTTCATAGGGTTGCCTCGTGATTTTAGTTGCACTAAAATCAAGGACAACAAGTCCAAATAACATTTCGTCAAATTTGCAGGGCGACTTTGTCTCAACATTTTACTGCCAAATTCAGGTGCACAGCTTCATCCCATATTCAAATCTCAAGTTATAATTGATTCTTTGTCACTTTTGTACTACATAATTCAATCAATTTCCTTTCCAAATCAAACAAAAGGGAATAAGGGGATCATCATAATATCCTTAATTCATTCATAATTCAATTTATCATCTTTGTGTGGAGATTGGATCTAAAGAATTACCCCTTATCTCCCTAATGTAATGGTGAAAAGTGCTTGAAGGATAATCAATAGTGAAACTCTCATCTCTCTTTGAGGGAAAGGGTTAGTTTTCCTCTTGATCTATCACTCATCATTTTCCCACCATCACACATGATATAATTCTACTTAACACATAAGAAATTGTATAACATGCTAGCACATATGAAATGTAAATCTATTACAATTTACATAAAATAATTCAATACAAATAATAAAGTAATAAAACATGCTTGTTGAGAATGAAGTAATGTAGACCAAACAATATAACATCATTCCATCTTACATACTTTAATGAAGACATGCTAACATATTACCCAATTTTGAAGGAAGAGATATAGAGAGAGAGAAGGAAGTAGACTAGAAAGAGAGAAAGAGAAAGAAAACTAGAACTAGGCATAGTATCTACGAAGGTGCATAGCATTTATGGGTTCCTTGAGAGGTGTACCTTCCACATTTGCTATCTTGTAAGCACCTGATCCATAAATCTTGACAACAATGTATGATCCAAGCCAATTAGGGATGAACTTTCCTTTCTCCTCAATTAAGGCATTCACGTTGCGTTGATTCTCATAAAGGACCAAATCACCTACTGAGAAGGAAAATTGAATAACCTTATCATTGTAACTTTGTTGCAAAGTTTTATGATATGCTTGAATATGCTCGAGGGCATTTATACATCATTCATCGAGAATCTCAATTTCTTGAAGTCTTTGCTCTCTGTAGGAATCATCATCCACTATGCCCCTAAGAGAGACTCTCAAAGAATGAATCTCTAACTCCAAAGACATAATGGCATCAACACCATAAACAAGATTATAAGGAGTACAACCCGAAGAAACATGCACACTCGTGCGATAGGCCCACAGAGCATAGGTTAATTGAGTATGCCAATCCTTACCATGCTTGTTTACAGTCTTTCAAAGAATGTGTTCAATTATCCTATTAGAAGACTCAACTTGACCATTTGATTGAGGATAATAAGGTGTAGAAAATCTATGTTGAATATGATATTTCTCAAGGAACTTCTTCACATCCTTATTTTTGAATGACGTTCCATTATTTGAAACTAAGGCGGAAGGTATCCCAAATCGAGAAATAATGTTTTCCAAAATGAATTGACAAATTACTTCAGTGGTAGTGGACCAAAGGGGAATGACTTCCACTCATTTCATAAAGTAATCAGTGGCAATTATGATGAAGTATGTCCTTGAGATGAGGGAGGAGATATTTTACAAACAAGATCCAAACCCCATGTAGAAAAGGGCCAAGATGCTACCTGTGATTGAATTTCTTGGGCAGGGGCATGGAATTGCTATGTCGATGACACTGATGCCATCGTTTAACAAACGCAAAGGAATCATTTTCCATGAATTTCCAATAATATCCCATTTGAAGCAATCTCTCAACTAAAGACCTACCCACAAAATGCCCCCCACAAGCACCTTAATGTGCTTCCTTAAGAGCAATAGGGATTTCAGCTTTGTTTAAGCATCAAAGAAGAGGACCATTATAACCCCTCCTATAAAGAACATTAGAAAGGATAATGTATCTAGTAGCCAATTTGTGAATCCTAGCCCTAGTATTCTTATTTACAGAATCAAGAAAGGTACCATCACTCAAATATCTCACAATATGCAAGTACCATTCATCAGAATCTATAATGCAACAATATGCCACATTACTAGGATTATCAGCAATAGCTGGGGTAGTGAGGTTGTGAATAGTGAATTGAAGATCCACCAAGGGGTCCTCTAGAGACACAAGAGAGGCAACACATGCCATCGCATCAGCATGTCGATTATCTTTTCGAGGAACGGGCTCCATGGTATAAGAATCAAATTTTTGCAACAAGGATAAAACTAGATCTTTATATTATGATAATTTGTCTTTCTTATCTTGATAAACTCATGTCACTTGTCTTATGATTGGTTGATAATCTCCATAAATATCTATATGTTTCACATTCAAGGCCAAGGTTGCTTTAATTCTAGCTATAAGAGCTTCATATTTAGCAATGTTGTTGGTACATAAGAAATTGAGACGATATGATAAAGGAATAGGCTTCTTTTTAGGAGAGATTAAGACCACCCCTGCCCCCGATCCTTTTCGAAACTTAGAGCCATACAAGTATAGTTCCCAAGTCTCATCAATCTCAATGGAAAGAATGTATTTGTCGGGAAAAGACTCTGGATTAGGTAGGGAGAAGGATGAAGGAGCATCAACTAAGTGATCAGTCAACGCTTGACCCTTTATTGCCTTTTGTGAGATAAACTTAAGGTCAAACTCGGTCAACATCATAACCGACTTAGCTAAACATCTAGAAAGGTCATTTTTGGAGAAAAGATGTTTAAGAGGATCGAATTTAATGATTACATGGATCTCAGCATTCAAGAGATAATGCCTCAACTTTTGGGTTGCAAAGAATAAAGCAAGTCACTATCTTTCTATTGTAGAATATCGAACTTTGTAATTGAGTAGAGTGCAGCTTATGTAATAAACCAAGCATTCTCTACCATCCTTATCACATTGTGCCAATAAGGCTGCAAGAGCTTGAGTGGAAGCAACAGTGTATAGAAGAAAAGGCTTAGCGGGATCAGCAGGTTGAAGAATAGGAGGATTGGCCAAATAGGTTTTTAAGTCTTCAAATGATTGACGACAATCCTCATTCCATTGGAAAGTGATTTATTTTTAAGAAATTGTGTGAAGTGAAAGGTAAGATCTGCAAGTTGAGAGATGAACCTATGAATAGCTTGGACCTTTCCTTGCAAACTTTTTAGTTATGAAACATTCTTAGGAGGTGGCATGTTAACAATAGCATCTATCTTCTTTGTATCCACCTCAATATCATGATCTGAAACTATGAATCCTAATAGTTTTCCACTATCCACACCAAAAACACATTTTTGGGGATTCAAACGATGTTATACTTATGAATTCTCTCAAACATTTGACAAAGAATCTTAACATGATCTGTACGATAAACGGATTTGGCTAAGATGTCATCGATGTAATCTTCTAAGGTCTTATGCATATAATCATGGAAGATGAGAGTCATAGCACACTGATAAGTTGTGCCTGTGTTTTTCAATCCAAAAGGCATCACAATCCAACAAAACGTATCACAAGGGTGGTAAAAGTAGTTTTATATTGATCTTGAGGATTAATGAAGATTTGATTAGATCCTGAGAAACCATCCATAAAGGATAATAACACATGCCCTGCTACTAAATCCACTATCATATTGATATTCAAGAGAGGAAATTCATCCTTTAAAGAGGCCTTGATTAAATCTCAAAAATCCGTACACATCCTAATCTTGTTTTTCAGCTTTAGCCATAGCAACAATGTTTGGAATCCATGGGGAATAATCGATAAGACGAATGAATCCAGCATCCAACAATTTTTCAATCTCAGCTTTAACAAGTAATGCCACTTTAGGGTGAATCTTTCGAATCTTTTGCTTCACAAGTTTAGCATCAAGAATTAGGACAATGTTATGAGCAACAATCTTAGAATCTATGTCGAGCATGTCAGAATATATCCAAGAAAAGATCTAAGGGAATTCATGTAACAACTCAGCATATTGTTTTTGCTCTTCTTCGTCAAGACATTTCCCTATCTTGATGATCTTATCTTTAACACAAGGATCCATCTTGATATCAATGGTGTCATTTATTAGGAGAATGCTTTGTTGGGGAGCATCTTTTAATTGAGGAAATTCTTTAACTATCTCATCGTTATTTATTTATTTCCCAAAGTAAGCTTCCGCATTTAGACAATAGGAAAAACTACATTTATGGTGATAACGAGGAAGGTTGTCATAAGCTCCCAAGAATTCAGCTAAGGAATTATCGGTAGAAAAAACATCCAAAGAGAAGACACAAGAAGGGTCAGAGTCAATATATTATGGATATTTTAGCGAGAGAGAAGCAGAAATGACATTAACACTAATAGATGGTCTCTTAGAGGCTTTCGTATGCTTGAAAGGATCATAACCAAGCCCAAATGTCATATCATGAAAAAAAATTTCCAAGGGAACCTTAATCCCTTGTTCTTGAGAACCACATCCATTTCCATTATATCCACACCTAGCTAGGATCTAAAAACTAGGACCATAAAGGTTAGTCATTTTCAAAGAAGAAGGAGGATTTTCAAAAAGTGAAGGATCAAAATCCTAGACTAGAAACCAAGGGAGATGAATTCTGAGAAGCCACCACAAAGTTATTACTCGACGGCCCAGACAAAGTAGATTTATTTTTAGGTTCTTCTTCTTCTTTCTTCTTTTCAACCTTAGGTTCTCTAGGACAGATTTTGTATTCCCCTATGAAAGTAGGATTGAAATCAAGGGATCCCCAATCATCTTTTACAAGAATCTTTTCAGGAGAGAAAGTGTTCTCAATTGTAGAATTGAGCTGAGAAGACTCTTCCTCAAGAACCTTAGGTCCACTTGAGAAAGTATTGGGAATCGATCCAGATATAGGATATAGATCCGATGAAATGGTCACACTAATCAGAGTAGAAGCTTTAGAGGAATTATCTAAGATAGTTGGGGAAGAATTGATTGAAAAGGATTTAGAACTTGATGTTTTTAAACAAGCCTGAAATCTTGTGTCACGTAACAAGGTGTATGTTGTATTGTTGTAAATGAACTTGATTTGCCTATACAATGTAGAGGGAACAACTTGCATGCTATGAATCAAAGGTCTCCCTAGCAACAAAGTTGTATGTCAACTCTCTAGACATAACATGGATAGGAGAAGGTAAAGTAATAGGACCTACCTTAATAAGCAAAGTGATGATACCCATTGAATATTTAGCAACATTATCAAAGCCACAAATGGTGAGAGAATCAAGTTTAATAAGAGATGTATCAACAGTGATCTTATGCAACAAGTTAATGCTACAAACATTAAGGCCAGAACCATTGTCCACTAGTGTTAGTCTTATCACACTATCATTTATGATAACCACAATCATTAAGGGATCATATTATTGTTGAATTTCACTAGAGGGAAGCTCATCTTGTGTAAACACAATCTGAGTCTTAGGTGTTGCAATAGAGTGAATCAAAGAAGCCATATTATTGGATGTCACTATGGGTGGGCCATTCAATGTTTTCAAGGCATCTTGTAACATTCCATAATGATTCGAGGAAGTTTGAAGCAAATCCCAAAGGGATATCTTGGAAGGAGTAGCTTTAAGTTGTTCAACAAGATCATATTCCTTACCAAGGGTTTATGAAATACAAGGTGCTTCAGGAAGAATGAGTTGAGGACCAGGTAGAGGAGTCAGAACAACCGAAGGAGGGTTAGGTTGCCTATTGTTTCTCGTGTTATAGGTATGGGAAAATACATTGTAACTGTCCTTAGTTAGTTATCTAGCATAGCTATAAGGACTCTTAGTGGGATTCCTTCCTTGAACCGTAATGATAGGCTTGTTTGGAGTACTAAAGGAATCATGACTATATCCACCTTGAACTATGAAAAGAGGTTGGTTAGGAAGAGGTGAGGTTGGAGAAGGACAAGCACCTTGGACAACAAAAAGTGGTTTGCTATGTTCATTCACATTGATCATATTGATTAACCTTTTAGATGTATTATTCTTGTTTGAAATTTTAGGCAAAGACATTAAGTCATCAAGGGCATCATCCAATAAAGCATGGTCATAGTGATTGAAAGGCTTATCTTTGGATTCAAAAGGAGACATAACATCATAGAGGGAAATATGGGAGTCAACTATGTTGCTAGATCTAGTGGAGGAGTTGATAGGAATGTACCCAAGAGAGGGATCATTCAACTTATCTTTATCATCACCACAAAATGGCATAGTTACAGGGTTGATTATTTTTTGGCAAAATGAGGGTTTAGAAGGCTTAGGGTTCAAAAAATCATCTAGAGATTCATCTAATTCATCCTTACTAAACTCATAATAAAAAAAATTGCATACATCATCAAAAGCATGAACATCTTGTAAATGGAAATCTGACATTTTGAAATGAAAATTGCATGAAACTTAAACACACAATGCAAGAAAAATGCAAGAAATCTACCTTTTTATTATTATTTTTTAAAGCAAATAAAATAAAATAGATCTAGATATAACAATGCAATGCAATGAAAATGAAATTGGATCATGTCAGGTTCACCAAATATGTGTAGGGGAAAAAGTGAGACTAAGTATGGAAACCCTAATCCCACTCTCATACACACTTATGGAATACGAAAGAGCCTAGGGAGGTAACGCACATTGGCTACTTCTTATGAGAAAGAGAGAGTCATGGATTAACTCTTAGGTTTTCTATTCCTTTTCTGTAAATGAGAGAGAGGAATGATGTCAAATGCAATCTAACCTAGAGAGCAAGTAAGCAAGCAAACCCTAATATGAGAATGCAGATCAAAGAAAAACTAATACATTGTACAGATCAAAAGGAAAAATTAGAGGTGCACTTGTGTCTAGAATTTGAGCAGAAATGTTCAGGTTCAAGGTGCCATGCCACTATCTTGATTCTACACTTCTGGAGCTGCAACTGACATGAGGGATCCTGAAGCCTGCAAAATATTGTTTTGCCAAGTATCCATAAAGAAATATATCCCTATATCAATGTCTGACCTTAATACATTCTAAACTCAAATGGAGGATCATACATATCCAGACATTATCTTGAATCCAAAATGATTGCTCATAAAATTTAAACTCTTCCTTGAAAAGTACCTAAGAATAACCATTACACTCCCACTTTGAGAGGACAAACCCAAACTCCCTTGAAGACTGGATTCATTGAAAATAAGAAAGCCCTAGAGACAATCCAATAAACTGTATATATGACTTACATATATGTGACCTACAACAGAAAACATTTACAGCAAGAAGATACACTATTGCTTGAAAAGGAACACTGTATTACAAATTTGGCAAAAAGCTCAGAATTGGAAACCGAGATTATGGAGCCTTGCTCACAATAATCTAGAACCTCTATAAAATGGGAAAACCCTCGAATAAGAAGGCAGGGGAGGACAAAATCAGATCTCATCCTCTGACAACAACAACCACCCTATCCTTTAGAAATAACTGCCCACACAACATGTCCTGTAGAACATCCAATCTCTTTGACTGAAAAATCCAATCTAAGATCCCGAGGTAATTGCCCCAAAAATACTTGTCATGGGTTACACTTGACTGCAAAATCAAATTCCTCGGATCGAGAGATTTCCAATGATATATAACATTTATATATTGGGCAAAAATCAAATCCCTCAGCCATCAATCTTTTTGCAAGTCGGTCGTTTAATTTTCTACCTGCTCACCACAGTCAGAAATCATATTTAAATATTTGGATTTTGTCGTGCAGGCGTCTACCATGCATCTCCACCACATGGCATCATCTAGTTCATTCTGGGGCCCATATCCTTCCACCTCAGCACCACCTGGGTTTACCATCGAAATGAAGCCCTTTGTTTCTACCTTGTCATTGCTTGTTCATTTTAATCGAGCCCCACCGCTTGGTTGCCAAGTCGCAGCCTTTAGCCACCGAGCAACTTAATGTTGTGACTTGGTGACAGCCCTTGATCTTGAAAGTAAAAATAATTCTTCTTCTTTCTCCTCCTTTGACATAATTGAATTTTGTAAAGCTTCAACTGTTCAACTTTCTACTACTGAATATTTGAAACTGAACCCGAAGGAACTAGACAAACTGGTCAGGTATGTAAAAGGAGATTCTTCTTCAGAGTCCTCGGTGCATAAATGTGTGGTGCATAGTGATTTGTTTACTGTTGAAAAACCTGCATCTGTTATGTGCCCTTCTACTAATTTGATTAATCCCTGTGCTTTTCACAATGTTGAAGATACGCTTGACATTGAAGTTCTAAAACCCAAACCTTTTTATATCTCTCTTCTCCTGAATGGTCAAAAGCTTAGCAATTGTATAATAGATTCAGGAGCATCTGAAAGCATAATACCTTCATTTGTTGCTAGGTCTTTAGGTTTAACACTCACTAAGATATTTGGGAGATGTTATTCAATGGATGGGAAGTAGGTCCCTCTTATTGGACAGGTAAAGGATGCTCAGGCAATGCTAGTAGCATGTCCTGATAAAAGGGTAAAATTGGCTATTTTGGTTGCTGACATTCCTGCAAGTTATGGGATGCTCTTAAGTAGAACTTTCTTTAAAGAACTTGGAGGTGAAATTAAGATGGACTGGTTAGAAGCTATCATCCCGCTAGGAAAATAGAAAATCAAACTTGAACCCCAACCGAAAAATTTGTGAAGGAAAATGCAAAGAACTGTTCTAAGGATGCTCTTAACTAGAACTTTCTGCAAATCTTAACGAAAATTTAGGAATACAATCTAGACATTCTGAAAGTTCTGATACTCAATGTTAAGTATAGATGCCAAGCTAATAAGTTGAGAGGCGGGGGTGAATCATACAACCTTAATCTTCCATAAAAACAATAGATTCAACCTTGGTAACATATACTTCAGTAATATAACCAAAACTGCTAAACATGCAAACTCAAAAGCATATAAACATCATAAAACTCATAACACCAGATTTAACGTGAAAACCCAAATAGGGAAAAAACCACTGTGGGATTTCAGACCCACTAAGAAATATACTCATCTAGAGTATGCTCGATTAAAAGCAAATCCTATTAAAGATTAAAAACACATTGCTAGATGTGACACGGTTAAGGGATTTCCCTCAGATCTGTTAGGATCTTCACCTTGTTAGAAGTGACCTTGTTAAAGGATTTCAAACACTCAATTAGAATGTCACCTTGCTAGAGGGTTTTACAAATAAGACTGTTAAGTCCACTCGGTTAAGAGATTTTTTGTCACTTCACAAAATAACAGTAACAAAAATCTATCTCCAACTTCACATCTAAAATGCTAAAGCAAATTCTTATTTGCTCAATACAATATAGACATAGAACTTTATCTTGTCCATCTGTTGGGCTCTATACTCTGTTATTCAAAGAGGTCTTCAATCGTCAGTGCTAGATAATTACTATGTAGCATCACTGTGCATACACTTGCCCGCATACATTGTTTATCAATAGTTCCTTATTTATAAACAATTGCTAACTGCTTAATCTCCTTGATCACATATCCCATGATCAATCATAGCTATCAGATCTTCACACTTGACTAGGTTCAATGTATCCTTCGATCTAAAAATGTTTTACCCCACCTTGGAACTTCCATACATTTCTTGGAACTTGTGCTAGGGTATTGCGGTTCAATCTGTGTTGTAGATCTTCCTACCGATTTTCCTTTGCCATAGATTCTTTAACAAACTTCATGCACGGCATACCAATCATTTAATTAGTTCCAGCTCATCAGCTTCCTTCATTAAATAATGCTTTTATTCATTCAATGCATTCTATTACTACTCGGTTGCAACTCGGTAAATACTAAGCTTCACTCGGTAGACATTTCGCCTTCATTAACTGATAGCGATAACCTTAGGGTTTACCAACTAGGTTCCTTAGGGTTTACCGACTAAGTTCTTTGCTCGGTAACATAGTATAGTATTAACCTTACAGTTGATAACATATGTATGATATCAAAACAATCTAAACATCATGATCTCATCATTGTCTAACTTGGTAATAGTTACCCATTGAATAACTCATTCCTCCCCTTATTCATCATATTCTTTATGTGTCTTTTAACGACATCTTTATACTCATCAAATAATACTTCTTAAGATATGGCAACATCATATTAAATTAGAAAATCAATTTCTTGACATCAATGACAAAATAATAATATTAAGACAATAAACATCCTTGATCAGTTATATCCATAGTCATCAACAACCTTCTCAATATCCTAATTGAAATGCCAACAATCTCTCCTTGTCTATTATAATGCCAACACATTCGCCCTACAAAGACAATTAAAGGACAAGGCTTATGCAAATTAATAGCAGAAAATAAGATGGAAACAGAAAAAGAGTTACCATTGACCCCATTTATTGGATTGCAAGATACGTGGTTTTCTGATGTAGCCTACTATTTGACTTACAGCAGTAGCCCAGGTCATTTGTCAGCTAAGGAGAAAAGGAATCTCAATTTAAAAGAAGCTAAGTATGTTATTTGGCAAGGTGTTCTGTACAAAAAATGTTTGGATGGTACTTATTTAAGGTGTCTGGATAAGCTTCAACAGCAAAAGCTTTTGGAAGTTTATCATGGTGAAGCCTACGGCGGGCATTTCTCATCCTTTATGACTAATTTTAAGATTTTAAGAAATTGCTTTTATTGGTATGGTATGTTTCGGGATGCATACATTTATGTTAAGGGATGTGAAAAATGCCAACTCTTTTATGGGAAACCACATTTAGTAGCTATGCCTTTAAGGCCTGTCGTAATAGATGAACCCTTCAAAAAATGGGGTATTGATTTCATTGGGCCAATAAATCCTTATTCCAATGCTAGTCATATGTACATTTTGATAGCAGTGGATTATTTTACTAAGTGGGCGGAGGTTGTTCCCACTAAGAAGGTGAATTCAGAGGTCGTATGTAACTTTCTCAAGGATTGCATTTTGGTCCATTTTGGGGTCCCTCAGAAGATTGTTGCAGATAATGCATCATATTTCTCCTCTAAAGAACTGACTATGTTTTGCTATGAACATCAAATTACTCTCTCACATTCCTCCAATTACTTTCCACAAGGTAATGGATTGGCAGAATCAAGCAACAAGAACCTGGTAGCAATTATGAAGAAGTTGGTTGATGAAAATGCTCGAAACTGGCATGAGAAGGTATATGAAGCCTTATGGGCGGATAGAATTACACCTAAAAGAGCCATTGGAATGGCACCTTTTGAGCTTGTGTATGGGATTGGCGCAAAAATTTCTTTATCCCTGGAATTATTGGCAACTAAAATTCAAACAGTAATCAAAGATTCCTTTTTCCAAAATGCTCTAGAGAAGAGGGTTATGTATTTGATGAAGTTGGAAGAAGAAAGAGAAATGTTAGTGGATAGAATTACTGAGCATCGGAATAGAGTGAAGAAGATCTTTGACATGAGAGCTCGGACAAGAGGTTTCCTTAAAGGAGATGAAGTACAGTTATGGGATAAAAGGAAAGAACCAAAGGGAGCCCATGGTAAATTTGACTCATTGTGGAAAGGCCCATTCAAGATCTATGAAGTGGTGGGACAAAATGCTTTTAGACTCAACTATTCTGATGGAATGGTTATACCCTATACCTAAAATGGGTAGGAACTCAAACTCTACAAACTGTGAAATCTATGATTAAGAGTTCTTATATATAGTAGTTTATGTGTTTTGTTTTGTGTCTGTTAGGTGTGGGTCCTCTTTTGTCCCCCTTTCTATTTTTGGCTATGTGAAACCAGAGATTTAGAGTTCTTTGCATTTTCCTTCACAAAATGCAATCCCCAGTCAAAGCCAATGTTACCTCGTCATTCATCCTTCATAATAGGAGTAAATCACCCTATAAAATTTTATTTGAAGTCCTTATCTTTCTTGGAATTCCTCGGTTTAATCCTTAATCCATTTGTAGATTGTCTTTTAATCTGAAACACCAAATTTTAATGATCATTTTGAACCCCCTTAACTCATTGAACCTTTTTGAAGTTCATAATGTTCATTTAGGTTCCGTAGGTTCTTAGGTGTCTAGGAGGTTTTCATACTAACATTCACTCAAAGTGTTTTGCAGTGGTTCTTTTAATGGTCATTTTCGGTGATGTGTATTATCATCTCTCTCCAGGCTGTGAACTCTTTGAACCTAGTTCAAATGGTTCGGGGGTGTTCAACATGTTCAACGTGGTTCAAAGTGTCAACATCACTTAACAGAGGTAATCCTTTCAGAAGAGAATTTTCTTGGCATGGTGTACGCCTTGAACTACTTGAACTCTGGACAAGTTAGTTCAGATTGTTCATGTGTGTTCAAATCAGGTGGGTCCCATGAGCTAAAAGACATGATGGTTCACTTATTGCCAAGTATGATCAAGATTGAACCATATCTCAGGTGACGTCAACTATTTGAGTTTTCGAGGCAAGTAATCATTTTGGGAACTGGCGGTTACTTCAAAAAATATTGCCATGCATTCAATGCGTGTGTGCGATGCCCAATCCAAAAGCTCAGCACATTTAAACTGACAATTGGAATTAATGCACTTAATAAGTATGTATCGCTGCTTTTGCTATAAGGTATGAAGGGATTAATTCTCTGAAAATTTATTCCTCATTGTTGTGGAGTTACTTTTCTTGGATAGAAGGTTTGTTTGCTAGTAGTCATCTGATTGCTCTCAACTTTAAAGGTGAGTTTGTTTCATGTCCTCTCTAGTGATTTTTACCTGCTTTTCCTCTCTCATAATAATATTTTCTTTTCCTCAAAATGGGTTGGTAGGAAGAGAGTAGTGAGATTAGGCGCCAAGCCTAACTCCACGAGAAATAGTGAGGTTTCTCTGCATTCACCAAAGTGTTTTTCTAATCACACTTTTATGCCTGTTCATGCAAGTAAGGATAAAAAGCCATCTCACATTAGGCACAAGCCTAATCCAGCTCTGGACTTCTCTGCTCCTGGACATACCAGGTCATGAAGTGTTGTGCAGAAAAGAATGGACCAAACCAAAGATATAGAGGCAAAGGATAAAATTCTTGATGCTCAGATATTTGAAGTTGAAGATCTTGATAGTGACATTATCAACACCTTGGATTCCCATGCGGTTATCATAGCCATGACGCCACCCTCTAAAGTGATTGGAGGAACAACCAGTTCGAGTGCAACTTCTAAGTGGCTAACCACTTTAGTAAGCAAAAAACAAAGTTTCATTCCCGTGACCATTCCAATTCAAGACATGGTAGTTAACTACACAGAGAAGGGCCCCAAGCTAAAGAAGTTCAAAACAGCTACTCGACTGGATAATGATGAAGGAACCGGAAAGTGGGTTGCCGAGATTGCCTCTTACAAGCCCAAAGACAAAGATAAGGAAGTCAGTGCAGAGGATTTTGAGATCACCAAGGTGGAGCTTGGGAACATGAGTAGGGATTCAGATAATCATTTCTTCCAAGTATCGGCCAAGAAAATGCTCACCAGGTCAGAAAAAGATGGGCAGGAGAAGAGGGAGCTAAAGTAGCATATAAACATTCTCACTCAATTCATTGATAGCATTGATTTATTCGGAGCACTTCCCATATCCCATGCTACAGAGAGCTTTGACCCTACTTCACCAGAGAATAAAAAGCTAATGAGTCAGGTTCAACGAGCTAAAAGCATTGCAGAGGTTGTGGAGAGATGGATTGAAG
The DNA here is from genome assembly GCF_030272615.1 of Cryptomeria japonica. Classification (NCBI taxonomy): domain Eukaryota; kingdom Viridiplantae; phylum Streptophyta; class Pinopsida; order Cupressales; family Cupressaceae; genus Cryptomeria; species Cryptomeria japonica. Next base: position 58,338,759 of record NC_081405.1, read on the forward strand.
GAGTAATTAAAGACAAAGAAAAGTATATCACAAGCTCCAGGAAGTTATGCGATGAGATGCAGAGCCTCATTGCAGAAATTCAAAACCAGATTTTGCCATGGGAGAAAGAAGAACATAAATGGGAAAATGTCTTGCCTATGCTCACCAAAAAAGAAGAGTACGGAGCCACCAAATTCCTGACAAAATATTCAATCAAGTTGGTAACCGATGAAGACCATAATGTGGCGGGTAATCACATTCAAGTCTATGATTTCCGATGCCAAGACTTTTGTTTATGAACTTCAGTACCTCCAATACAGTTTAGTTAATGACAACAAGGTAGTTAATCTGGACCACGATTGGTAGCTAGGGATTTGTGGGCTGAACACGGAGGACACGATAAAGACTTTTGGGCTATACATGGAGAAAGTTAAAGCTAAAGGCAATTTCACCCCTGAAGATATAACACAAGTCACCCGAATCAAGTCCATGACATTTATCGGTAACGATCAATTACCGAAGCATACTGACAAAATGGTGAAACACAGATGTGACAAAGAAGCCACAAAGGCAAAAATCAATACTATGAAGAATCCAAACCAATCTATAATCCAGGAACTTGCAACTGCCCATGACGCCCAAGAAAGCAGAGGAGAAGATGATGATGGAAAAGGAGCATAACGTGTTGTTAATGCTCTATTTTTATTTTATGTATTTTTCATGATCATGCAAATGACTTCAAGACATCTGTCCCAAATATACTCTGTTGGTTTTTGTAACTGATTCAGAGGAGGTCGAGTTTTTCAGGAAGACCTCCTCTATTCTAAAGACTATAAATTAGATTAAGATAAACGGAACGGGGGTTAGAATTTTGTTAGTTTTTACTTAGTTTTTCAGGTTTTAGAAGTTCTATTTTTTTGAAGTCATCAGACTTTAAAAATATGGAATTTAAAAGGATTTATACTTGTATTGTTATGTCTTCATCACATAAGATATATATAAAAAAGATCGTATTGTTTTTGCGAGAAGGAAAACCTTTGAGTTTTGAATCTGTGTAGTGATATATCTTTGCATATATTGATCTAATCAAATGACAATGATCGCCTTTCCGATGCAGAATATTATAATTATTCTGGGACTCCTTCCTATGAGATTTTAAAAGATATGTGCTTGAAAAGAGATTTTATTTCTCTTATCTATTTTTATGAACTGTTAAACTAGTGTTCTGAACTTTGTTTCGATCACTTCCATTTCTCATGTTGAAACATTTTGAAGAATATTTTTTCTCTGAAATATGTGTAAATCATTAACCTCTCATCTAAGAATGAAGTAGGTAGCCTTACGTGCTTTCAAGTTAAAAGCATACAAATTAAATTTAATTAGATTATTCCCTGAATAACTAATTGAGGGAGTTGTACCTATCAAAAATTCAGAGGGAAGTAGTATATGTTACACTTACCCAACTGTTTAGTTGAACTTTTGTCTTTTAAAGAAGGCGATAGAGTTTGAAATTAATTAATTTGAAGAAAGGCAAAAATCTATTCACTAACAGATTTTTGGAGACTCTGCTGGGGAGACATCAAACATACGATAGATCAGCGTGCTATGAGCATGTTAGAATTGAACTCATAATCAACAGTATCAACAGGTTTTCTTTGTCTGAGACAAATTTCCATAACTCAGGAATATTGCTGAGGTCAAAAGAATTTTTTAAAGACCTTAGAAATCCTAGAGATGACAACACTAGATTCTCGTCCTTATACCAGATCACAAAGGAGAGAGGGAGTAATTGATAATTATTTTTAAGAATTGCAAGGGTTGTCATTTGCGACAAATTTCACTCCCAAGAGGAACGCTAAAAGTAGACCTTCCTCTCCTACCAGAACCACTCCTATACCTTGCTCTTCTAGCCACTGGCAAGCACTAGCGCTTACTGGAGTCCAAGCCCCTCCCCTTGTAACTATTTACCTTGTTTTCATTATGGCTCAACCATGGGGTGCCGCAGTCGGACCTCTTTCCCTTGGAGCCCATAATCCACTTCCAAAAGGGGCAAGGGATGTTTTACCTAAGTTTAATGGGGATGGAAAAGTCTTGGTTGAAGAACACTTGAATTCTTTTAATGTAGCTACTTTGATACAAGCAGTACAGCATGAGGATGTGGTTGTTAGTCTTTTTTCTCAAACTCTTACAGAGGGGGCAGCAAATTGGTTCAGTCATTTGCAAGCAGGATCTATAACTAATTGGCAAACAATGAAAACTACTTTTGAGAAACGGTTCAAGAGCGCTAATGATGAGCACTCACTATTGGCTTAGCTCACACAAAAGAAAAAAGAGATTCATGAGCCAATGAGGGACTATGTAGCCAAGCATAATAAGATTATCCATAAAATTCCCCAGGCTAAAAGACCAACTGCTGATAATCAACAATGCTTCTTTATAAGCTCTATGCCTCCCAATGTTGGTTTCCATCTCAGAAAAAATAGGCCACCCGATCTTGATACTGCACAAAATCAAGCTATAGAACTTGAAGATGATCTAATAATGTTGGCATATGGACACTCCAATGAGACATTGTATGTGATTGAAGGTTTTGTCATTGATGGCAACCTTGCAATCCTATGGCACTGGCAAGACATTATACCGGCAAAGCATTACACAAGCAAGACAGTGCACCAGCATCAACAGATCACTCTACACCGGCACCGGCACAGAAGAAAATATGTATACCGGCATAGAGGCCGACAGGATTTTTGTTATGTAATATTTTGTTTATTATTGTAAGCCAACTTGGCAAATTGTAAAATGACTCTTGTATATAAAGGAGATCATTGTAGACATTTTAAAAAAGTGATGTAAGGGCATAAAGAAAATTATTAGGTAGACCTAATGTGTGAATTATAGGTCAAGGGTATATGTAAAGAACAGAGCAAGAACCGGTACTAAATTTGGCATTGGAGATGCTATTGTAAAGTAGTACAAGTCATTGGATTAGTATAATCCTTATTGTAAGTCAGTGTGACTTCTCATTGAGCAGTGAGCTCTAAGCAGTTGGCCTTCCTGCATGTGTAGGCCCCTATTGTAAGTAATATTTTCTTATTGGCCAATGAGTGAATATTGTGGGTCACAAATCCCATTGAGGTTTTTCCCACACTGGGTTTCCTCATTAAACATCCAGTGTTATGGTGTACTTTTCATGTGGATATTCTTGATTCTATTTATTGCATTATTTCTTGCATATCGGTACACTGTTATATTATGTTCTGCATGTTTTAACTTAAGAAATTCTTATTACCAGTTAGATACTAATTCACCCCCCCCCCCTCTCAGTATCTGTGGGACCCCTAACAAATAATAGTTGGGAAATGGAGAAAGGATGTGCAAATTCCTCAAGGTCAACCTCAAGCTTCCACCTCTTCAACTGATCTAGTTGTTCAAAGGCTAGTCAATGATATGATTGCTTTGAAGAGGCAAATACCGAAACCTACAATTTCCTACCCACGGCCCTATCAAGATATAAGCAGAAAACAACCAAACTAGTATAATTATGGGTGATCTTTGCAATTGCTCGCTGCCCCGCAAAGATTGCAAATAGAGGCTCCTCCTGATAAGGGTGCTATATGCTCTTTTCACCTTGATATAGATCATGATGGGAGTTCTTATCTTGATATGATAAGGCATGTTCAAATGAAAAACATAAAGGATGAACTAGGTGAGTTCACTGAAGCAAAGAAAATTCAAGAAGTACCTAGTGACTCTGGATCATTCTACCTTGAATATGAGTCAAATTCAAAAAGAGGTGGTAATATTTTGGTAACTCTTGAAGACCCTGCATGTGCAATCCTTACAAGGAATCAACGAACCTCCCAACCTTCTCCTTTTGCAAGCTCTTCTAGAGCTAATTTCAAAGGTAAGGACCCCACAGGTAATCATTTTTCCTCTCATGCAAAGACTCCTGAAGTTAAGATTTTACAAAGAAATCTTGAAAGTAAAAATAATTCTTCTTCTTTCTCCTCCTTTGATATAATTGAATTTTGTAAAGCTTCAACTGTTCAACTTTCTACTGCTAAATATTGTAAACTGAACCCAAAGGAACTAGACAAACTGGTCAAGTATGTAAAAGGAGATTCTTCTTCAGAGTCCTCAGTGCATTAATGTGTGGTGGATAGTGATTTGTTTACTACTGAAAAACCTGCATATGTTCCATGCCCTTCTACTGATTTGATTAATCCCTATGCTTTTCATAATGCTGAAGATAGGCTTGACATTGAAGTTCTGAAACCTGAACCTTTTCACATCTCTCTTCTCCTGAATGGTCAGAAGCTTAGCAATTGTATAATAGATTCAAGAGCATCTAATAACATAATGCCTTCATCTATTGCTAGGTCTTTAGGTTTAACACTCACTAAGATATTTGGGAGATGTTATTCAATGGATGGGAAGCAGGTCCCTCTTATTGGACAGGTAAAGGATGCTCAGGTAGTGCTAGCAGCAGGTCCTGATAAAAGGGTAAAATTGACTATTTTGGTTGCTAACATTCTTGCAAGTTGTGGGATGCTCTTACTTAGAACTTTTTGTAAAGAACTTGGAGGTGAAATTAAGATGGACTGGTCAGAAGCTATCATCCCGCTAGGAAAATAGAAAATCAAACTTAAACCCAAACCAATAAATAAATACATAGTCTTTCCCTCCGATAATCCCAAAGCCCAGATTATGTTCCAAGATTGTGAATTTGGAAACTATCTCATCATTGCACCTGATAAAAAAGAATTTGAAGAAGCAGTTGATGAAATGACAAATTGTGGCAGATGGAAGTTGTGCCAACTCTGGCTCTGGAGCGGGGGTAGTTTTGTTGTCCCCTAATGGTAACATTTTTCCTTTTTCTTTCAAGTTGGATTTCAAGAATACTAATAATATTGCAGAGTATGAGGCATTACTATTAGGACTAAATGAAGCCAAGTGTAAGGGTATAAAATTGCTCAAGGTTAAAGGGGATGCGGAGCTGATTGTTAGACAGGTAAGAAATGTCTATTCAGTTAAGAATGATAGATTGAAACATTATAGAAATAGGGTTTGGGATGAGATAGAGTTTTTTGATGCTTTCTCAATTGAAGCTATACCAAGGGATCAAAACACTAGGGTGGATTCGTTGGCCGTTTCAGCTTCTCTTTTGTTACCACACCCTAAGGATTTTTTTAATAGGATTGAAATGATTTATAGGCCTAGTGTCCCTGATAATGTAAACCATTAGCAAGTATTTGATACAGATTCTCAGATTAAAGACTTTTTGGAGTGCACTCGTTCATTTACCCAATCATATTTTGAAGGTTCCGAAGATAGTTGCAAGGAATTTACTTCAGATCCAGGTATTGATTCTGATAAGAATTTCATTCAGCTTAAAGGGAACAAAATTTCGAAAGGGCTAGTGACTCTGGAGAGGCTTTTCACCTGAAATGATGTGTTCATAGGCAAGAAAGCTCCTAACGATGGTGGGAAAGGAAGTTGTGAAAAGATTAATCTTGGTGATGAATCTAATCCTAAAATCGTAACAATTGGCAAATGTTGCTCTTTTGAGGAAAAACAAATACTTAGTGGGCTACTGAAGGAATACATTGATGTATTCACTTGGTCTTATGATGACTTGAAAGAGTTTAGGAATGGGAAATTTCAACATCAAATTTTGTTGAAGCCTGGTGTTTCTCCTTTCAGACAAATATTGAGAAATTTCAATCCCATGATGGCAGACGCAATTTTTAAAGAGGTTAATAAAATGCTTAAAGCCAGAATTATATATCTAATTCATCACTCTACCTAGGTGGCCAATATTGTGCCTGTGAGGAAGAAGAATGGGGAAATTCGGATTTGTGTAGATTTTCGCAATCTGAATCAGGCAAGTCCTAATGATAACTATGCTTTACCCAATATGGATCATATTTTGCAAATAGTATCTGGGTTAGAAATGATGTCAGTGTTAGACGGTTTTTCTGGTTACAATCAAATTAGTGTTGCAGAGAATGAACAGTACAAGACAGCATTCATCACTCCATGGGGAACATTTGCATATAATCGTATGCCATTTGCTTTGATAAATGTTGAAGCAAATTTTCAAAGGGCCATGGATTCTTCTTTTAGGGATTTTCATGACAAAATTATTGTTGTTTACCTAGATGACTTGACAGAGTTTCTAAAGATAGGAAGAATCATCTCAAAGATCTGAGGGCAGTTCTGCAACGTTGTCGAGAGCATGGAATCTCCTTGAACCCAAAGAAGTCAATTTTCTATGTAACTAAGGGCAAATTGTTGGGGCATATCATTTCAAAATAAGGTGTCAAGATTGATCCTAAGAGATTCAATGTAATTCAACATCTCAGCTTACCTTCAAATCGGACTGGAGTAAGGTCTTTCTTTGGCCAGGTGAATTTCCTAAGACAGTTTGTACCTGAATTTGCATAAACTACCAAGCATATCATCAGCTTGTTGAGCGAAAGGCATCCTTTCAAATGGACTGAAGAAGCCAAAGAATCTTTTGAAAGAATCAAGAGTTCAGTTGCTAATGTGCCAACTCTCATCAACCCAGATTTCAAAAAGGATTTCATTATATACTGCTATGCCTCAGAACATACAATGTCAGGACTATTATTACAGGTAGATGAATCTGGGATTGAAGCACCTATAGCATTCATGAGTGTTCCTCTCAAGAAGCATGAGCTTAAGTATTCGCTCTCAAAGAAACAAGCCTTTGATGTCATTAAAGTTGTAAAACAATTTCGGTATTACATTTTGCACTCTCATTCTGTGATTTTTGTTCCAGATTCTCAGTGAAAAGCATTTCAACTCAGCAAGAAGTCAAACTCAATAAAAGAGCGACATGGGTAATGAAAATTCAGGAATACGATCTAGACATTCACCCTACAAAGATGGTTAAAGGACAAGGTTTATGCAAATTAATAGCAGAAAATAAGATGGAAATAGAAAAGAGTTACCATTGACCCTATTTATTGGATTGCAAGATACGTCATTTTCTAATGTAGCCTACTATTTGACTTACGGCAGCTGCCCAAGTCCTTTGTCAACTAAAGAGCAAAGGAATCTCAAGTTAAAAGAAGCTAAGTATGTTATTCGGCAAGATGTTCTATACAAAAATGGTTTGGATGGTACTTATTTAAGGTGTGTGGATAAGCCTCAACAGCAAAAGCTTTTGGAAGTTTATCATGGTGAAGCCTACGACGGGCATTTCTCATCCTCTGTGACTAATTTTAAGATTTTAAGAAATTGCTCATTGGCCTGGTATGTTTTGGGATGCATATGTTTATGTTAAGGGATGTGAAAAATGCCAACTCTTTTCCAGGAAACCACAATTAGGAGCTCTGCCTTTAAGGCCTATGGTAATAGATGAACCCTTCAAACAATGGGGTATTGATTTCATTGGGCCAATAAATCCTCATTCTAGTGCTGGTCATATGTACATTTTGATAGCAACAGATTATTTTACTAAGTGGGTGGAGGTTGTTCCCACTAAGAAGGTGAATTCAGAGGTCATATGTAACTTTCTCAAGGATTGCATTTCTGTCCATTTTGGTGTCCCTTAGACGATTGTTGCAGATAATGCATCGTATTTCTCCTCTGAAGAACTGACTATGTTTTGCTATGAACATCAAATTACTCTCTCACATTCCTCCGATTACTTTCCACAAGGTAATGGATTGGCAGAATCAAGCAACAAGAACCTGGTAGCAATTATGAAGAAGATGGTTGATGAAAATGCTCGAAACTGGCATAAGAAGGTATATGAAGCCTTATGGGTGGACAGAATTACACCTAAAAGAGCCATTGGAATGGCACCTTTTGAGCTTGTGTATGGGATTGGCGCAAAAATTTCTTTACCCCTGGAATTATCGGCAGCCAAACTTCAAATAGTAATCGAAGATTCCTTTTTCGAGAATGCTCTAGAGAAGAGGGTTATGTATTTGATGAAGTTGGAAGAAGAAAGAGAAATGTTAGTGGATATAATTACTGAGCATGAAAATAGAGTGAAGAAGATATTTGACATGAGAGCTCGGCCAAGAGATTTCCTTAAAGGAGATGAAGTATTGTTATGGGATAAAAGGAAAGAACCAAAGGGTGCCAATGGTAAATTTGACTCATTGTGGAAAGGCCCATTCAAGATCTGTGAAGTGGTGGGACAAAATGCTTTTAGACTCAACTATTTTGATGGAATGGTTATGCCCTATACCTAAAATGGGAAGGACCTCAAGCTCTACAAACTGTGAAATCTATGATTAAGAGTTCCTGTATATAGTAGTTTAGGTGTTTTGTTTTGTGTCTGTTAGGTGTGGGTCTTCTTTTGTCCCCCTTTCTATTTTTGGCTATGTGAAACCAGAGATTTAGAGTTCTTTGCATTTTCCTTCACAAAATACAATCCCCAGTTAGAGCCAATGTTACCTCATCATTCATCCTTCATAAAAGGAGTAAATCACCCTATAAAATTTTATTTGAAGTCCTTATCTTTCTTGGAATTCCTCGGTTTAATCCTTAATCCATTTGTAGATTGTCTTTTAATATGAAATGTCAAGTTTTAATGATTAGTTTGAACCCCCTTAACTCATTGAACCTTTTTGAAGTAAGTTCATAATGTTCATTTAGGTTCTGTAGGTTCTTAGGTGTCTAGGAGGTTTTCATACTAGCATTCACTCAAAGTGTTTTGCAACGGTTTTTTTAATGGTCGTGTTCGGTGATGTGTAGTATCATCTCTCTCCAGGCTATGAACTCTTTGAACCTAGTTCAAACGGTTCGGGGGTGTTCAACATTATCAACGTGGTTCAAAGGATGAACAACACTTAACATAGGTAATCCTTTCAAAAGAGAATTTTCTTGGCGCAGTGTACGCCTTAAACTACTTGAACTCTGGAGAAATTAGTTTAGATTGTTCAAATTAGGTGGGTCCCATGAGCTAAAAGACATGATGGTGCACTTATTGCCAAGTATGATGAAGATTGAACCATATCTCAGGTGACGTCAACTGTTTGATTTTTTTAGGCAAGTAATCATTTCTGGAACTAGTAGTTACTTCAAAAACGTCGCCATGCATTCAATGCATGCATGCGATGTCCAATCCAAAAGCTCAGCACATTTGAACTGATGATTGAAATTAATGCACTTAATAAGTACGTATCATTGCTTTTGCTATAAGGTATGAAGGGATTAATTCTCTGAAAATTTGTTCCTTATTGTTGCGGAGTTACTTTTCTTGGATAGAAGGTTTGTTTGCTAGTAGTCGTCTGATTGCTCTCAACTGTGAAGGTGAGTTTGTTTCCTGTCCTCTCCAGTTATTTTTACCTACTTTTCCTCTCTCGTAATAAGATTTGCTGAGAAAATAAGGCTTGTCATTTATGAATTATGAAGTCCACATTGCACCTTTTTGGGAACATTTTTAGTCTTGCATGTACAAAGCCCATAGTTAGAGATACAGACTTAAAAGGGGAAAATCTTGAAGTTTTAAAGGAAAGGGTGTTCAAGGGAATTGATGGTTCCTTTGGTGTGTAAATTCTGAGTAGTGGTCTCATAGAAGCGATAGCCTTTCCCCCAGCTATCCCTTGCCCAAAACTGGTTAGAGAGTGTATTGCTAGGTATGATCCAATTTCTGAGACCATCAGAAGAGATAATGGTGAAACCCTCCTTGCCATTAACCATGAAGTTATTTCCTCTGTTTTCAAAATACCTCATTATCAGTTCTCAAAATTTTCCCCCACTCAATCAATTGTTGAGTTCAATGCAGATAGAACCGAGCACCAGAATAATGTAGTGAAATATTGGTTGAAGGTTCCCCAAAGGGGTGGCTCCAGGTTGCCCAAGAATCCCAACAAGAACCATATGTTCCCCACATTCATGATGTCATGTTATTGTTGCACCGAGTCAGAGGCTTGGTGGAGGCCTATAGTTTTGATGACTAGATTTATTGCTATGTACAACTGGTATTAGAAGGAAAGCAATACCTCGATTGGGCAGAGCTGATTGTCGATTCCATGAGGGAGCAGCCGAGTATGGCCAAACAGTTCAAGTAGAATTTATTCATGTCCTCATATCTGATATATTGCTTGGTGTGTGTTAAGGAGATAGTGGGAATACCTAGGCAGCTCACTGAGGGAGAGGTCTCTGTATATGATTTTTACCCTATGTTATAAAAGGATAATGCTTTGCAAGACTTTAGGAGGGTACATAATACCTTCCTGGGAGATTTGTGTTATGAATTGAAGAACATGAAAACCAAGAGGATGTCTAAGGATGCACAAGCATTAGTGAAAATATTTTGTAGTTTCTTTATCCAGTTCCCTCGCTTTTGCTACATAAGAGTAGGCAGTTTTGTGGAAGAGCCCTTCAAGCTTCCTCATTTTTGTTCAGATTTTTTTGTTTTGGTAGAGATTTGTAGGCAGATGGCTACTGTGATTAAGAAGGCTCAACCCAAAATTAAATGGGAGGATCATTTTCCTATTCAGTTGGGTATTTTATCCTGCAGTTCAATGTCAGATGCTTTGAGCATTGGAGCGGACTTGAAAAAGTTCAATTTTCCACTGTACCATGAAAGAAAAGGCTTTGACAATAAAGGTTTCTCACGAAGTCTTGGTCTGATGTCATACCTCCCAATTCCACATCTAGAGGACTTCTGGGAAGATTGCAGTGATGAGCTCGAGGTGTTAAAGAGGGAAAACATGAGATTGGTGTTGGAGCAAGTAATTTCACTGCAAGTGAAGCTTGACATAAATGGGCTTGAAGAAGATTATCTGGAGTTGTTTGAACCCGAATACTTAGACCAAAATAAAATTGAAGTGTCATGCATCAACTAGGATGTGGAAGAAGAGGACGATATACAACTAAAAATAAAAAGGGTTTTGGAGAGAACTGCAAAATGGGTTGGTAGGAAGAGAGCAATGAGATTAGGCGCCAAGTCTAACTCCACGAGAAATAGTGAGGTTTCTCTGCGTTCACCAAAGTGTTTTTCTAATCACACTTCTATGCATGTTCATGCAGGTAAGGATGAAAATCCATCTCACATTAGGCACAAGCCTAATCCGGCACTGGACTTCTCTGCTCCTCGACATACCAGTTCACGAAGTGCTCCGCAGAAAAGAATGGACCAAACCAAAGATACAGAGGCAAAGGATAAAATTCTTGATGCTTAGATATTTGAAGTTGAAGATCTTGATAGTGACATTATCAACACCTTGGATTCCCATGTGGTTCCCATAGCCATGATGCCACCCTCTAAAGTGATCAGAGAAATAACTAGTTCAAGTGCAACTCCTAAGTGGCTAACCACTTCAGTAAGCAAAAAATGGAGTTTCATTCCCGTGACCATTCCAATTCAAGACATGGTAGTTAAGTACACAGAGAAGGGCCCCAACCCAAAGAAGTTCAAAACAACTACCCCACTGGATAATGATGAAGGAACCGAAAAGTGGGTTGTCGAGATTGCCTCTTACAAGCCCAAAGACGAAGATAAGGAAGTCAGTGCAAAGGATTTTGAGATCACCAAGGTGGAGCTTAGGAACATGAGTAGGGATTCAGATAATCATTTCTTCTAGGTATTGGCTAAGAAAATGCTCACCAGGTCGAAAAAACATGGGCGGGAGAAGAGAGAGCTAAAGCGGCATATAAACATTCTCGCTCAATTCATTGATAGCATTGGTTGCTTCGGAGCACTTCCCATATCCCATGCTATAGAGATCTTTGACCCTACTTCACTAGAGAATAAAAAGCTAATGAGTCAGGTTCAATGAGCTAAAAGCATTGCAGAGGCTGTGGAGAGATGGATTGAAGGAGTAATTAAAGACAAAGAAAAGTATATCACAAGCTCCAGGAAGTTATGCGATGAGATGCAGAGCCTCATTACAGAAATTCAAAACCAGATTTCGCCGTGGGAGAAAGAAGAACATAAATGGGAAAATGTCTTGCCTATGCTCACCAAAAAAGAAGAGTACGGAACCATCAAATTCCTAACAGAACATTCAATCAAGTTGGTAACCGATGAATGCCAACTCTTTGTATTGAAAAAGACCATAATGTGGCGGGTACTCACATTCAAGTCTTTGATTTCCAATGCCAAGACTTTTGTTTATGAACTTCAAGACCTCCAATACAGTTTAGTTAATGACAACAAGGTAGTTAATCTGGACCACGATTGGCAGTTGGGGATTTGTGGGCTAAACACGAAGGACATGATAAAGGCTTTCGGGCTATACATGGAGAAAGTTAAAGCTAAAGGCAATTTCACCCCTGAAGATATAACACAAGTCACCTGGATCAAGTCCATGACGTTTATCGGTAACGATCAGTTACCGAAGCATGCCGAGAAAATGGTGAAGGATAGATGGGATAAAGAATCCAAACCAATCTATAATCCAGGAACTTGCAACTGCCCATGACGCCCAAGAAAGTGGAGGAGAAGATGACGATGGAAAAGGAGCATAACGTGTTGTTAATGCTCTTTTTTTATTTTATGTATTTTTCATGATCATGCAAATGACTTCAGGACATTTGTCCCAAATATACTCTATTGGTTTTCGTAACTTATTCAGAGGAGGTCAAATTTTCAGGGAGACCTCCTCTGTTCTAAAGACTATAAATTAGATTAAGATAGACGGAATGGGGATTAGATTTTGGGGGTTAGAATTTTGTTAGTTTTTACTTAGTTTTTCTAAGTTTAGAAGTTTTGTTTTGTTGAAGGAAGTTATCAGACTTTAAAAATATGGAATTGAAAAGGATTTATACATGTATTGTTGTGTCTTCGTCACATAAGATATATATATATATATATAAAGATCATATTCTTTTTGGGAGAAGGAAAACCTTTGAGTTTTGAATCTGTGCAGTGATATATCTTTGCATTTATTGATCTAATCAAACGACAATGATTGCCTTTCCAATGCAGAATATTATTATTATTTTGGGACTCCTTCGTGTGAGATTTTAAAAGATATGTGCTTGAAAAGAGATTTTATTTCTCTTATTTGTTTTTATGAATTGTTAAACTAGTGTTTTGAACTTTGTTTCGATCACTTCCATTTCTCATGTTGAAGCATTTTGAAGAATATTTTTTCCCTGAAATATGTGTAAATCATTAGCCTCTCATCTAAGAATGAAGTAGGTAGCCTTACGTGCTTTCAGGTTAAAAGCATACGAATTAAATTTAATTAGATTATTCCCTGAATAACTAATGGAGGGAGTTGTACCTATCAAAAATTCAGAGGGAAGTAGTATATGTTACACTTACCCAACTGTTTAGTTGAACTTTTGTCTTTTAAAGAAGGTGACAGAGTTTGAAATTAATTAATTTGAAGAAAGGCAAAAATCTGTTCACTAACATGAATATCGCATAACACAAAGAACACCACTGGATCAAGAAAATGATCAATAATGCACACAACAATCAATCAGGACCATCAACATGGATAGAACATGATCTAGAAACATCCCCAAGCAATGTGAATTACCACAAAAATAATCGCAACATCACCACTTACAAGAATCTTTATCATCATTATCCCGAACCTCAACAACACACACTGAACTGACTATCAAACTGAAAGATTCACTTGTGGACTTCCAAATCACAAACCATCTGAATTGAAGACACATATGAACATCCCAAATACTATGCCAAATCCACAAACCAAGATATTGCAATTCCAGAGCAACACCAAACACAATAAACAACTGAAAGACCAACCTCAATACCAAATCTCATAATACCATCAAATCATCATGCAGACCTCTAAAACTTTATTTGAATCAACTAGAGATACTAGTCTCAAAACCCATTAAACTGCAACAACTCATCTACAAAACACTAGCCAAACCAACTTATTTAATCTAACTGCAACACTGGAATACAGAGAAGAATATGTTGACATCAATGACAACACATCATTCCAACAAACTTCTCAATAATATCCAACAATGTTGCTCGTGTCTCTGCAATGGCTACATTGTGACACCTTCCTCATAACTTGGGACTGTCTTTTGGAATTTAACTATGATTTGACTGTTGCTACAAACATAACAACTATCTCAACAAAACTTTGACACAATATTATGTTTCTTAGTTGTTGTTTTTTCTGATTTATCCTTCTCATTTCATACCTTGTTAATATGAATCTTCCTTCTAAACATGTGATTAAAGCCCATCCTCACTAATCTTGATTTCTCAATGGTTTCCATGGCTGCAAATCTGATTATAACACTATATTTTTGTCTTTTGGAATATACAAGAACATAGGATCTCATTAGCTACTCGTTCTCTGTTAAAGTTGCTTTGTGGAATACATCTTGTTGGCATTATTGTCATTGATTTCAACAAATGATGCAGAGAAACAAAAAGTGTTGAAGGTTGCAGAGTGATCATGCAAAGAAACAAGTCTTACAGTCATATTTCGATAGAAATATCAATCACAATGTAAGAGCCACTTATCGGGTTACCTGAAAAAGGTGGCATAACAATTTTGTGTTATACCGATAATGTTAACTACTCTAACAATCATTGTGTCAGAATAGTTATGCCGACAAGGAGACCAAGAATTCCTATCGGGGTAGCAACTGAACTCAGGATGACCAATTCTTACTATGTCGATAGTGTAAACTATTTCGACAGAAGAAAAAGTAGAGAAGTCTCCTTGGTAAGTTAATCAGAGTAACTATGTCGATCCTGGTTCATGTTGGGTCATCGAGATAGGTTTGTTTTGATGGGATAGTGTTCAAGTGCTAAGTCGATAGTGTTGGTTGTTCCGATTGAGGTTCTCATCGGAGTAACCTATGTTGATTTAGTTTATCATCAAGGATTATGACTATCAGGATCCCTATGCCGATAAAGTCAATCAACATGGATATTGTGCTTCGGGATAGCCTATGGCGACTAGTATAATCAGAGGTGAGATTCTCATCGGAATAACTCATGCCGACAAAAAGAACCAAAGGCATCACAAGTTCACCGAGATAAATTTTTGAAGACGAAATAAAAGCAAGATGTTAACCCAATAGTTAATGCTATACTGATGAATCTTTGAGAATTTGACTTCTGGATTGCTATAGCAATTCATATTTTTTTCAAACTGCATAAAATGAAGGTTAGTCTCAGCATGGAAACTGACTGATCTGTGCAAATTGATAGTCCATATGGATCCTGATCGACCTTGACCATCTAAATTGGATGAAGAATATGAGGACATGTGGCTCCTTGGTGGTCAGAACAAATCGGATATGTAGAAGTCGGTGATGATAAAGAATGTAGTTGATTATTTTAGGGTAGGTGACAGAAGATGATGATCTCATTAATGGTGATCCAGTTATAGATAGGTTCGTGGCTCAAGATTATCGATATGAAGTAGATTAGATCTATTATATAGATCAAGTTTACTAAAAATAGCAACCTATTGCAAAAAATGAACAGAACTGAGGGCAGAGAATAGAGAAGGGTCATTCAATGCACGTGGTCGATTCAAGAAGGAAAATCCAATATACTTCAGATTGAATCCTTGAAGAGAAGATTAAGATTACTAAGTTTAGTAATCTATATATAGAACAATATGAAGACAATCAGAACATATTTTAATGTAAGCAGCCAATCTGAGATCATACTAGAGATATATATATATAGGTGAAAAATAAAGATAATTCTACTTGTTGATGTGTATTATAATGTGAAAAGGAGTGTGAAGTGCTTAAGAGGTAAGTATTGCTGAAGAGAGCTGAGAGAGGGTAATCTTTAGAAATAGAGAGAGAGAGAGAGGAGAGAAAGACATCAATAGAGTGAGGTGAAGTGCCAAAGAGATGAGAGGAGTGTAGAGGAGAATTTAAGTATGGATGTGGTGCATTGCTAAAGAGTGTAGAAAAAATAGAGAGTTGATAGAGTGCAATCTTGAGAAATAGAGAGAGTTGGTAGAGTGTAATAATGAGAAATAGAGAGAGCTAGATAGAGTGCAATAGCATCAATAGAGAGAGAGAGAGAGAGAGAGCATTTATAGAAACAAAGCAAAGAGAGAGCAGTCATAGAAGCAAAAATATTGAGAACATAGTAGTTCGAGAAAGGTGAAGCTAAGGCAGAGAGGAAAAGACAATCAGACAGAAGGAGCAGAAAGAAACAAAGGAAGAATACCAGATTGTAAGTGTTGCAAAACCTCATTTGCAACAAGGAATATAACTTGTATTTGAAATTTATAGTTATTGTAATCTCTACGTGGGTGCTCATAGGAGTGGTAGGTTCTCCTTTGAGTAGGTGCTCATGAAACTAGGGGTTGGTGTTGCTTGAGTTGGTGCTCAGAATATTAGGGGTTGGTGCTCCTTGGGTTGGTTCCCTAAAACATATTGTAAATTGATATTTACCTGTGAGGCTGGATTGGAGCAGTAGACTCCAGTAGCTATTCTCATCAAGGTTTTTCCCACATACGGTTTTCCTTGTACATCTAGTGTTATGTGACATGCTCTTGTGTGTGTGTGTATCTATGTTTGCATTAAATATTTAGAATTTGCACACTAAACTTAAAGTTTTAAAATACACTGATTCATCCCCCCCCCCCTTCAGTGTCCATTTGTGTTCTTCAATTGGTATCAAAGCAATAGGTTCCCTTGTTGAAAATATTTCTTCAGCTTGGGTATATTCTACTTAGTGAACACAATGGCTGGAAATGATTCCTCCTCTAAAGCCCCAATCTTTGATGGTACCAACTATGCCTACTGGAGTAGAAGAATGGAAACCTACCTATCTTCCCTAGTATTTGATGTTTGGATGTATGTAAAAGATGGATATATTGTACCTCAAGCTCCTCCTACTGATCCTGATGCTAAAAGGGAATATGAGAAGAATGATAAAGCTAAGAATGCAATCTTAAGTAGTCTATCACGTACAAAGTTTGTCAAAGTCATGCATTGCACAATAGCAAAAGAAACCTGGGACAAGCTGCAGATTGTATATGAAGGAGATACCAAAGTGAAAGAAGCCAAACTGCAAAATCTAAGAGCTCAGTTTGAAAATCTAAAAATGAAAGAAGAAGAGAAGATAGCTAACTATCTGCAAAGAGTGGATGAGACTGTGAGTTCTATAAGAGGACTCAAAGAAGAAGTCAAAGATGAAGTTACTATCAAAAAGGTTATGAGATCATTAACTTCAAAGTATGATACAAAGGTCTCATCTATTGAGGAAGTTAAATACTTCAAGACTTTCTCTATGGATGAATTATTTGGCTCTCTACTGGCCTATGAGATGAGAACAAGTGTTCAACCTTCAAAGAGAGAAGTTGCTTTCAATACTACAAAGAAAGAAAAGAACAAGCTACGAATGAAGATGAAAATGACTCTGATATGGTTGAAGCTAACTTTGTTATGTATCTCAAGAAAGGGTCAGGCAAGTATAGAGGAAATCTACCTTTCAAGTGCTTTGATTGTCGTAAAATAGGACATTTTGCTGCTAATTGTCCCTATAAGAAGAAGGAATATAACTATGTATAAGATGTCAATGATAAGGGTAAAACGTTTTACAAATAAAAAAGAAGAAAGTTATTTACTCAATTGATAGTGATGTCTTTGATGATGAAAGTGAGTCAATTGAGGAATACATTGAAGATGAAAAACAAACTAGTGTCTTCATGGCTCAAGAGATCCTTAATGAGAAACATGGTGGTAGTAAATCTTAAAATATAGATGACAGTGAGGAAGAAGATGCAAATGTTGTGGTTGACCTTGAAGGAGAATTGGTTTATGCTCTTGAAGAACTTGACAAAGTAAGAAAAGAATTCAATAAGTACAAGAAGTCTGTCATTAAAGAGCATGACTTACTAAACAAGAATATTGAATAATCAAATAGCAATCTTGCTACCATAACTATTAAATTGGAAGAAACCAAAAGAATGTATGAAGTGACTAAATCAGATTTAGAAAACAAAGAGTATCAAAAGATAGAGGAAGAAATTGTGAATCACAAAAAGGAACTTGAAAAGTGCAAAGATGAACTCAAGGTGAGAATCAAGTATGAGGGTAGCACTGATGCATTGGACAAAATATTGAACAAGCATAAGTACTCAAAGGATGCAGAAGGAGTTGGATTTGATGTCAGTCAATGTTCTACCAGCAAGGAGTCAACAAATAAAGAGATACATTTTGTCTCTTCAAGTAAGAGTGGAAATAGACAAACTTTCACTGTCAGCAAGCCTAGTGAGAAGAAAACATATGTTGTTGTTACAAAGAACAGTTATGTTGATCCAAAAGGAAAAGCCAATATGGATGATGGAGGTTTCACAAGAGTTAAGAATATGAGGAAGAACTCAAGAAGATCGAGTTATACTGCTCCAAGGACACCAATGAGAAAAAACTTCAACAATGATTGGTATGTACCTCGGTTCCATGGCTACTGTTAAAAATGCAATACTTATAGTCATAGAATTGCAGAATGTAGACTTATGCGTAGGTCCCCTCCTAGTTATGAAAGTAGAAATTTCCTTTTGATGCTCTTAGAGATGCAAATATTATGTGTTACCATTATAATGGTATTGGTCATAGATGTTATCAATTTAGGAGATATAGTTTTCAGTCCTATGATAGTCCCTTAAGTTCATCATTCAATAGAAATGTCAAATGTTATCATTGTCAAAACCTTGGACATATAGCAAAGCATTATAAAATTAGAACAGCTAAGCAAAAGAAGAAAATGTCACTTTTCTAACCAAAGACAAAATCAGATTAGAATATGACAATAAAGAAGAAGTAAGAATCAAAACAAGTATGGGTAGAGAAGGATAAATATAAGGCTGAGTAAAGTTTGATTGTTCAAACTGCTCTGCATGTTGAAAGGAAAAACTTGTGGGTAGTGGATAGTGGTTGCTCCAACCACATGACTGGTGATAAGAAGAAGTTTATAAAGCTTGAAGATTGAAATGGTGGTTCTATGAGGTTTGGAGAGAACTCATCAATCAAAATCAAGGGCAAAGGTTCACTAAACATTGATGGCAAACTTAAAGCTCAGGATGTATATTATGTGGAAGGTCTAAAACACAATCTTCTCAATGTGAGTCAAATGTGTGACAAAGGATATAAGTTTACATTTGATTCAAAAGGATGTCAAATCAAAAAAGAAGGAAATGGACAGCTTGCTACTGAAGGCAAAAGGACATATGGAAATGTGTACAACTTGAAAGAATACTTTGAGTCTCAATGCATGATGGGACAAGTTGATGAAAGTTGGTTGTGACATAGAAGACTAGGTCACATCAATTTTGATAATCTTGTTAAAGTGAGCAAGAGAGGGTATGTTAGGCACATACCTCAAATTATCAAACCAGCAAGCACTTTTTGTGATGAGTGTCAAAGAGGAAAACAAATTAAAGAGAGTTTCAAGACAAAGGAATACTCAACTACAAGGCTTTTAGAGCTTGTACATACTAATTTGTGTGGACCTACAAGGGCAAGAGCCCTTAATGGAGAAAGATACTTCATGTTGTTTGCAGATGAGTTTTCAAGGATGACATTGGTCAGCTTCTTGCAAGATAAGTCTCAAGCCTATGGAATGATGGTATGATGAAATAATAAGTATCTGGTAGATTACTGAGAGGGAGGGGTGAATCAGTAACTAGAAAAACTGATACAAACTTCCCAAACTCAAACTTAAACATGCAAAGTAATCTTATCAATGAAATACCACTATCAAGATCAATACTCATAAGAATATCAGTTGACTGTTACAACAACTTAACACTAAACAACATTTAACTTGTAAACATCCAAATGCTTTATCATAGGCCAATGCTTCACTTCTTAATGCATCCGATTATCATGCCTTATCAGAAATAGTTAATCAAATAAATCATAGGATCGTAACCACAAAAACATTCCCCACATGACACAAGTATCTATACGTGGAAAATCCAAATAGGTAAAAACCACAGTGAGATGACACTCACAAGATAATATATGAACTCTTCTGAAGTTCACTCTATTAGGAGCCAAGCATGTTAAAGCTCTTACAAAAAGTCCTATTAAGAACTGATCCTATTAGGAATCACCCGATTAAGGGATTGACTACAAATGCCTTGTTAGAAGCAAATACCCTATAAGGAATAACCTCAGTAGAGGATTTGAAAATCCAATCTAATGGATCACCTTGTTAGAGGATTTAATAAGTAACCAAGCTTGTTAGAGCTTACCCGGTAAGGGGATTTCAATTATGTTGTATTTGTTAGAAAACAACAGGGATTTCTTGATTTGTCTAGTAGAACTACATTTTATTTATCAGATACATTTAAGCTTCTATCTTCCTTTACTCAAACTGCAGACTCATTCTCCAGTTCAGCAATCACACACTCAACTGATTTCTGCCAACTCTTGCCAACTCTTAAACAAAAGAACTTCATCAACCTTAAATACAAATCAATTAGGTCGGTAACACAACAAAAATCTAATCCTCATCAATATTACAAACAAGTCAGTACAAGCATGACCATTGGATTTCATAGCAATCTCAACACATCAATCAAGAAAACCTTAGCCGCTCCTTGATTATCACTTCAGTAACTCATCATGCGTTTTGCATTAGATGAAAATACATTTTGTTCATTCCCTAGACAAACAAACACGCTAAAACATTTTGAACTTGTCTTCATACAATGACCTTACGTGTCACCATCATTACAGCTCAACCAACATAACTAGTATAACAACCTTAATCGGTTAGGGTTTAACAAAAACAACTGGTAGGGTTTACTGGTTACATAACAAAGAAAGGGTTTGACCTTTTACTCTAATTACCAGTTCAACTCACAAACTTACATACCAGTTTATAATGACCTTCACAAAGCTCTTCCTATCAGTTACAAGATAGTATCAACAATAACAACAATAGCAACAGCATCATTAATATCATTACCAGTTCAATTGACTTCAATGACAACATAACATATCATTAATGCAATCTTCATGCAAATGCCAACAATACCCCCTTTTGGCATTGATGGCAATACAAAATATCAACACCATTGCTTTTCTACTGTGATTGTGAATAGGAATCCTGGTTTACATTACCAAGTATTCACATGCTCTCTCTGTCTTCAGTCTGTCACTAGTTTTCCTTCCCATAATCACATAATTCTTTTATAATCACATAATTCTTCTCCCCCTTTGACAGCAATGCAAAATTGAAAATAAAAAATGTAAAGTTAAATTTACATTGTACATCAACAACATATTGCAACTTGATCCTCCCCCTGTGGAATACATCCACTTCTACATCAACCCTTGTAAAATTTTGCAATTTATTCAGGGGCTGATGTAGTCAACATCATGTTCAATTGACTTCATGAAGAGGGACAACCCCTAACTGACTTCTAAGATACTCAAAAGTGGTCTTAGGCAGAGGTTTGGTAAAAATAGTTGCAAGTTGCTCCTTGGTAGAAACATGCTCTAAGATAACATATTTTCTCTGAACGTTTTCCCTCAAGAAATGATAATTCTTTTCAATGTGCTTGGTTTGTGCATGCAAAACAAGATTCTTATAAATATTTATGGCACTTGTGTTATCACATAAAATCTTTATAGGTTCTGAAATATTCATCTTAAAACCTTCCAAGATGTGCCTCATCCAAATAGACTATGTGCAATTCATATAAGCTACAACATACTCAGCTTCAGCAGTATATTGTGAAGTACAACTCTATTTTTTACTACTCCATGAAACAAGCCTTCCTCTAGGAAAAAATGCTCCACTAGTTGTGCTTTTTTGGTCATCAACATTTCTTGCCCAATTAGCATCTATGTATACCTTCAAATCAAAGTTTCCCCCATATGGATACCATAATCCATAGTCAATAGTACCTTTCAGGTATCTAAAGATTCTCTTGGTTGCTATTAGGTATGCCTCCTTAGGATTCTTCTAGAATCTAGCAACTATGCCAACCACATGGGCTATGTTCAGTCTGCTGTGAACAACATAGTGCAATTTTCCAATCATTGACCTGTATTCCTTCTCATCAACAAACTTAGATTCATCTTCCTTGGACAACTTACAACCTGTAACCATTAGTGTCCCAACTGGTTTGCAGTCACTCATGCCAAATGTCTACAAAACCTCTTTCACATATTTAGACTTGTAAAGCGAAAAATCACGATCGAACCCTAGTTGCTCTCCCCTCTTCCAACTCCAAGGAGAGAGAAGGGAGGTTCACTAGGGTTGATGGTTTTCACTTAGGGGAGAGACTTTACATTCAAAAGAGGGGTTGAAACCCACGAGATCCAATCCCACGCAATGCAAGATTGGATGCTAAATGCGTTTCAAGGGTTAAGACAGCAAGGCTACCCTCTTTTGTAAAGAATGTGCATAGAGGAATTGAGCTAGAAATGCATGGAAAGTGAGAAAGATTCGCTTATAAACTGAGATAGGAATACAGTATGAAGCTGCGGACCTGGAATTAGCAATAAAATGTCGATACGGTGCTGTCCTGCAAATTTGAGCAAAAGTTGTCGGGACGATGGCGCCCGGCGCCATGGTCCTCTGAAAAATCCGCGAAACGAAGGGGGATCTGTTCGTCTCTGCACAAGGATTCCAGATCTTCAATTTCAGCCGCGTACCTGCAACCTACACATAGAAAAGTGAAGACGATTGGGGGGTTAGGGATTAGGGGTTTGCCTTTAGGTCAAACCCCGGTTTTGGAATTAACCAAGAAATGAGCAAGTGCTGTAAATGTAAATGACTGTAAAACAAGTACTAATACCTTGTTCTAAGGATGTTTGTATCCTTATGTGTGAAGGTTTAGATGTTGTATGTTGTATGTTGTATGTTGTAGTAGTATGTGATCTCCTCTTCAATGGTTGAATCCTTGTCTTGAATGCAACACTTAGCCTTGAATGGAGACTTGAAATGATCAATTGCTTGAAGGAATGCTTGAATGCTTGAATGCTTGAGTATAGTTTCCACGCCTTTTCCATCATATCAAATGAAAGAGGAAAATGTAGTTTATATACTTGTCATTTAGGGCTGATAGACTGATTTTCCCGACCTTAGGCCGACCAGGAAATGATAATTTCCAAATTGCAAACAAAAAGACCCGAGACCCCTTAGGAGACCGGGCCCAAAATAGGACCCAGGGACCAGGGCGCTGGGCGCCATGGTCCTGGGGACCAGGGCGTTGGGCGCCATGGTCCTGGGGACCAGGGCGCTAGGCGCTTTGGTCCCACCTCCCGGGACAGCAGGGTGCAAGGGGGTTCAGGCCAGGGTGCTTGAACAATGCAGTTTTTAGTGTCATAATCAGGTTTCGGGGTCTCCATTCAGGTTGCATGTTGCGTCGCCATCGTGAAGACCGAAATGCAGTCAAAATTGCAAGTGTCGCAATTTTAGGATGCTACATTTAGCCCCCACTTTAGCGGGAGTATGTATGCTCATACTTCCGGTAAAGTACAAGGAACAATCATTGAAAGACTTTCACCACGTCAAGGAGGCAAGACACACCAAGCCCCTAGTGGACTAAGGATCTTACGACTTCGATTGACAAAGTAAAAGGGAAGATCATGAGGGAGAACCATGACTGTCAGTAGTAAGGTTCCCTCACTATGAGTCATGTAAGAAAGATATCAAAAATTCTCAAGGCAAGGTTAAATTTGCCAAGAAATTCTCAAGTATCTTGAAAAGATATGAACGGGATGTATGCCCCCCTACGTTAAAGCGATAGCACATGCCTCACCGGGGGTGATTGCTTTAAGGTAGTGATACATATAAGAATGAGAAAGGAAAGGAGCATGTTATCGCAAGGATTTAGCCCCCAAGTGTGAGATAAGCCCAAGGATAATAGACACAAAACACAAAGCACAAGGTGACTTCGCTTTCCTTGGGGTCAGTATGCTGTATGATAAGTCATGTATATATATCATATGTATGTATGCATAATTGTTCTTCATTCCCCAATCAACGAAGGTCACTTAGAAGAAGGGAACACATGTGTCTTTTGAGTCAACATGAGAGAGATCGAGAGATCTCAATGCTTTGCATCGTCCTCAAGTAGACAACACTAAGGACAACAAATAGAAGAATGAGAATAACATATAGAAGAAGTAACACAAGAGAGGAGGAGAGAATCTGCTATGCTAATGTAACTAGTCTAGCACGTCATCTACCCCCTGATCTTGCTGATCAATGTTTCGGGAAGGCAGGGAACACGCTAGAGGAGGAACATCCAACACAGCAGATGGAGCTATCACAAGATCCAAACAAGGGCTATGTTCATGTTCCGGGCCATATTGTTCTTGTCTAGGAGCTAGGATAAGTGCTTTAGAAAATTCGTTAGATAAATGGTTATCAATATCAACAAGTTCATATTCACTATCAAAAGCAAGAGAAGTAACATTTTCATCATGAATAACATTTTCATCTATATCATCATCAAGATTTATAAAAATAGGATCTTTAACTCGCACAGGATCAAGACCATCATGCATCTTATGTTTAGGAGATTTAGGCTCAATGTCCGGCTGAGGAGAAAATGGAATAATGCTTGTTGAAGGTGTTTTTGGAGATTGCAAAGTTTGAGAAGCAGCTGCTTGAGCCCTAAGACGACGCTTTCGTCGGCGTTCACGTGCAGAACAATTTCGTCTAGTCTTAGTAGGAAGTGAAGAAGATTGAGGAGGAGGAATGTTCTCATCCCTATCACTTGGGTGTTTAGGTTGTGGTCTCTTAGGCTGGATAATAAGAGAAGAAGAAGGTCTCTTCTCTCTATAAAAAGAAGGAGGAGGAACTGCTCCATATAAAGGAGGTATTTTTGGTTTAGGAAGAAGACCAAGTCCATCATGACGAGGAGGTATAGGTCTACTTTTAGGAAGTTTATTAGATATAGACATAGTCACATCCATAGGGATGGGTTGGGAATCTTCTTGAGGAAAGACATTGGTTTTATCTTTCAAAGGAAGAACTTCCTTCTCAAGAACGATAGGAATATCAAGTTTGGGTGTTCTAGGTTCACTTAAAGATAGGATCATATCTGTCTTCCATTTTTGATAAGATTTGAAAAGATGATCACTTCGCGGAGGAAGAGATTGGAATTGTTTAGGCCAAAAGTAATCAAGAGGAACACTAGAGGTTCTTTCAGCTGGTTTAAAAAGACTATGATTGATAGTAACAACTTCACCATTATGGGGAAATTTCAAACACTTATGTATAGGAGAAGCAATAGCTTTCATGGAAGATAGCCAAGGATAACCAAGCTTCACACGAAATTGTTCGGAAGATGGAATAATAGCAAAGTTCACATCAAGGGATTTGTTATAGACCTCAATAGGCAATGTAATAGAACCAATTGCAGGAGAAGAAAATGCATCAAATAGTTTCACAATCACATCTGTTTTGTCATATATCACTTGATTCAATTGCAAAGTAAAAAGAAATTCTTCAGTAATGATATTAACCATGCACGAAGGATCAATAAGCGCTCCACGGCAAGGTGTATTCTTGACTTTTGCAACTATGTATAAAGGACCATCAGGTGCCCTGATGGTTTCACTAGAATCAAATGTGATGGAAGGTTCTTTAGGGTTTTCTTGCTGCTCTACGAAGTTAATCACATTCGAAGCCATAGACACAAGACCATTAGATGAAAAAGAGGAATCATTAGCCTCAATTGCATTAGAGGTATGAGAGGGTAATGGATCAGTGAAAATATGAAGATTTTGATTAGGAGGAGCTACAGATGTATTGCCTTTATCATTCACTCCAGAAACAGAAATAGTATTATTATCAATCAAATCTTGAATTTTACCCTTTAAAGAAAAACATTTTTCAGTATCATGCCCAGGCTGACGATGAAATTGACAAAAGGCTTTGTTATCAAAATAAGGTGAAGTAATCTTTGCAGGATCAATTTGCCTTATAGGAGGAAGAGTAAGCACATTTAGTTCCAATAACTTATTCATAATACTATGCAATGATTCATCCAAAGGAGTATACTTTCTTTCTTTCTTGAAAAATTTAGAAATAGGAGGCACACCTGATGCTGCATTCACATTGTTGTTGATGATGTTTTCATTGAATTTAATGGAATCTCTGTTCGGTTTAAACTTCCCAAATGGTTGTTGACTGCTATCACCCTTATCACTCGGAGCCATAGGATGTGATTGTTCCATTTGACTCACAATCAGTTGATAATTGTGAAGAGTTGCACACAACTGTTGGAAAGAAGTAAACTCAGAAAATAGAAGTTTGTCTCGAATATCTTTTTGTAAATTAGAAATAAAGATTCTTTGAATATCATTGTCAGGCACTAGAAAAGAAATTTGAGCATACAAATGCTTATATCTACCAATGAAATCAGTCACTTTTTCTTTAACACCTTGTTCACAATGCATTAAATCAATCAAAGTAACTTTAGGACGTATATTGTTTTGAAATTGTTGAATGAAAGCATTTGCAAGTTGTTCAAAAGAAGTAATAGAATAAGAAGGCAACGAGCAATACCATTGTAGGGCTTTGTCTCTTAATGTTCTAGTGAACAGTTTTGCAAGCAACCTTTGGTCATAAGCAAAATCAGTACAGATTGTTTGAAAGGTCTTAACATGTGTTAGAGGATCACCCTTACCATTATAAAGCTCCAAATGCGGAATTTCAACATGTTTAGGAGGAATAGCTCGAACAATGTCAAGAGAAAGTGGGCTCGCAACATCAAATGTGGGCACACTAAACTTAGATTGGTTCATAGAGGCAATTTGTTGCTGTAAAGAAGAGACAGTTTGTGCAAGATTGTTAATGGTCACTTCAGTCGAAGAATTCATATTAGATGTGTTAGATTGAGATGGAGGTGTTATGTTATTGAAAGAAGGCAAAGAGTAAGGTGGTGGGACCCTATGATAATTAGTCATAGGAGATGATTGGACAGGAGGAACACTACAAGGAGGAATGGAATGGTTAAATGAATTGCCCCCTTGCATCACGTTCATTTGTGGAGATATAATAGGGACACTCATTGAAGAAGAAGGATTGCCCCCATGACTGGTGATCACAGGAGGAATGTCTTGTGTAGAAGTGGTCATTATGTTTGATGTAAAGGTAGGTATGCTAGCAATAGAAGTCATCAAAGGAATAGAATGATTGACTTGAGTAGGAGGTTGTGTATAACCCAAACTTTCAGCACAACTCTTCATAGGCATCACATTCGAATCCACAATGTGTGCAATACCACGCAAAATATCAATTCCATTCTTATCACTTTGAAGCATACGTTTTAGACCCTCAATTAAAGGAAGAGCTTGACTATCGGGGTATTCATGAGACATCCATTGTCGAAAATCGTCAAATTGGTTATCCAATTTTGAAAGTTGTTCTTCAGAAACCTCATGGAGAGCTTCTTCATCATTAGGAGGATTAGAGGAATTACCCATGTCCTTATTAAAAAGGCTATTCAAATTAGGTTCCATCTCCTCGGTAATTAAACCTCGGAAAGACTTAATTCTACGGCTTCATCTAACGGGAATAGTGTAAGTAGGGCTTATTGTTGTAAAACTCATGCACTAGAGAAGGAGAGAAAATTTTGATTTTAGAGGTAGCAATTTTCAGTAAAATCAGCCAATCTTCTGGATTTAAGTTGTTTAATGCAATCACGACAGTCTCCCAAAATTTCAGAAAAAATGTCCGGGACCGTGGCGCTCGGAGTGCAACACGGTCCTTGCAACTTTTTTCGAAATTTGCAGGGATGAAAGGTATGATGATTTTAAAGCCAATCTGAAAAAATTGAGTGATTTTACGATCTGTAGATAGGCCAAATTAAAGTTGCAATCTCAAAATTGAACCCTACCCAGATTGTCAAAAAATGCAAATTTTGAATTTTGAAAAAGAGAGGAAAACTGAAATTTTGAATTTTATGATTTTCGAGGGAATGCCAAAAGCAATGCAAGTTTTGAAATTCAAAAGTTGACTCAATTTCACGCAAAATTCAATTTTGAAAACGGAAATCAAAGTTGTTGTAATTAAGCACTTAATTTCAAAAGTCACAAAATGCAAGAATTTGAATAAAGCACTGAAATTTTTAATGAATGTTAACACACTTTTCAGATTTAGGACAGTAAGAACACAATTTTGACACAAAATTTCAGTTTCAATTATTTTTGAATGTTTAAAAGCCTTAATCCAAGCAATCACAAGACCAACTTTGACTGTAATTTTGAAGGTGTTAAAATTGATAAAATCAGCCAAAATTCTGGATTTTAGCAGGAAAATACAGTAAGATCTCGCTCCCGAAATTTCGGAAAAAATGTCGGGGACGATGGCGCTCGGAGTGCACACGGTCCTCGCAACTTTTTTCCAAATTTTCAGGGATGAAAGATATTGTGATTTTATTGCGGAATCCAAAGTTACAGCTGATTTGGAGATGTTTTGATCAGTGAAATTGTCAGTCAAAGGTTGAATCAAGAAGGTTTCAAAAATTAGGGTTTTGACACTTAACCAATTAATTTTCAAAATTAAAGCACAAATATGAATTGATAATTTGTAATAGAAGGATAGATCTGAAACAAGCATTAACATTTAAACATTTCACAAGCTTAATTACTAAAAAGAAATTTTAGGGTTTTTATGCAATCACCTCTAAAATTTTGCAAAAGATCAAACATGGAAATGTAATCAATTTTTTCAGATCTAAGCATGAAAAATCAGAAAGGATGTTCATGTCGGGTTCACCAAAAATGTAAAGCGAAAAATCACGATCGAACCCTAGTTGCTCTCCCCTCTTCCAACTCCAAGGAGAGAGAAGGGAGGTTCACTAGGGTTGATGGTTTTCACTTAGGGGAGAGACTTTACATTCAAAAGAGGGGTTGAAACCCACGAGATCCAATCCCACGCAATGCAAGATTGGATGCTAAATGCGTTTCAAGGGTTAAGACAGCAAGGCTACCCTCTTTTGTAAAGAATGTGCATAAAGGAATTGAGCTAGAAATGCATGGAAAGTGAGAAAGATTCGCTTATAAACTAAGATAGGAATACAGTATGAAGCTGTGGACCTGGAATTAGCAGTAAAATGTCGATATGGCACTGTCCTGCAAATTTGAGCAAAAGTTGTCGGGACAATGGCGCCCGGCGCCACGGTCCTCCGAAAAATCCGCGAAACGAAGGGGGATCTGTTCGTCTCTACACAAGGATTCCAGATCTTCAATTTCAGCTGCGTACCTGCAACCTACACACAGAAAAGCAAAGACGATTGGGGGGTTAGGGATTAGGGGTTTGCCTTTAGGTCAAACCCCGGTTTTGGAATTAACCAAGAAATGAGCAAGTGTTGTAAATGTAAATGACTGTAAAACAAGTACTAATACCTTGTTCTAAGGATGTTTATATCCTTATGTGCGAAGGTTTAGATGTTGTATGTTGTATGTTGTAGTAGTATGTGATCTCCTCTTCAATGGTTGAATCCTTGTCTTGAATGCAACACTTAGCCTTGAATGGAGACTTGAAATGATCAATTGCTTGAAGGAATGCTTGAATGCTTGAATGCTTGAGTACAGTTTCCACGCCTTTTCCATCATATCGAATGAAAGAGGAAAATGTAGTTTATATACTTGTCATTTAGGGCTGATAGACTGATTTTCCCGACCTTAGGCCGACCAGGAAATGATAATTTCCAAATTGCAAACAAAAAGACCCGAGACCCCTTAGGAGACCGGGCCCAAAATAGGACCCAGGGACCAGGGCGCTGGGCGCCATGGTCCTGGGGACCAGGGCGCTGGGCGCCATGGTCCTGGGGACCAGGGCGCTGGGCGCTCTGGTCCCACCTCCCGGGACAGCAGGGTGCAAGGAGGTTCAGGCCAGGGTGCTTGAAAAATGCAGTTTTCAGTGTCATAATCAGGTTTCGGGGTCTCCATTCAGGTTGCGTGTTGCGTCGCCATCGTGAAGACCGAAATGCAGTCGAAATTGCAAGTGTCACAATTTTAGGACGCTACAAGACTATGTAATGAAAATACCAATCTTCATTTGTTGTATCTACAAACATATGAAAATTTTTATTTTCCCTACTAAAGACATTTCAAACTCATTTTTCATTTCATCTGCAAAACTATTGCTCATGACATCATTACCTCCAAATATAATATCATCAACAAATACTTCACTGACCAGTATTTCATCTCCTTCAGACTTGAGATATGTGTTACTATCATCACTAGTTCTTAGAAATCATATCTTCATTAGATGTGTATGAAGCCTTTCATACCATGCTCTGGGCCCTTGCTTTTATCCATATACAACCTTATGCAATCTGCATACCATGTCTTTCTCATCAGTCAAAGCATAGCCATCTGGCTGCTCTATGCATACCTCTTATTCCAATATCCCATTCAAAAATGCATACTTAACATCCATTTGATATACTTGAACTTTTTATGGGCTGAAAATGCAAGTAAAGTTCTGAAACCTTATATTCTTGCTACTGGTGCAAAAGTTTCTCCATAATCTTCTCCCTCTTCTTGTGCATAACCCTTGTAGACTAATCTCGCCTTGTTGCGAACTCAAACACCATCTTCATTCAATTTGTTCTTGTATACCCATTTAGTACCTATTACATTCTTATTTACTGGTCAGGGTACTAGGTTCCAAGTGTTGTTCTTCTCAATTTGATCCAATTCCTCCTCCATAGCTTTAACCCAATGATCATCACCAAATGCCTCCTTAGTAGTTCTTGGTTCAATGGTGGAGATCATGTAAGAATTCTCTTTGATTCTTCTTCTGGTTAGTACTC
This sequence comes from Cryptomeria japonica, assembly GCF_030272615.1. NCBI lineage: Eukaryota > Viridiplantae > Streptophyta > Pinopsida > Cupressales > Cupressaceae > Cryptomeria > Cryptomeria japonica. Next base: position 58,369,460 of record NC_081405.1, read on the forward strand.
CAGCATCCTTATCTCCAATAATCTACTCAGGATTGTGATTCAATCTCACATATCTAGGAATAACATGATGATTATCTTCAGGTTCAGCTTCTTCATTGTCATCATCTTCTTCTGAAATTATCTATTCTGGTTGAATTGGTGCATCAGAATTTTCTTTGTTGGTTTCAGATTTCACAGTTTCTGGTTCCAAAAACAAAATTCAAGGATCTTCATCCTTTTTCTCTGAACTAATTCCTTCTGAGACTTCAGGAAATTTATCCACTCGAACATCAACACTCTCAACAATTCTCTGTGTCCGGTTGTTGAAACATTTGTAGGCCTTACTTGCCTTCATCACTCTTAGCCTCAAATTTTCTAATGTAATCACCTCTCTTAATAAAACATCTGCTTCCAAATATCTAAAATAACTAACATTAGGTGATCTTCCATACCAATATAAATAAGGAATCTTTTCCTTACCTCTCTTTACCAGAACCCCATTCATTGTGTAGACAATTGTGTTGATAGCTTCTCTCCAAAAGGTTTTTGCTACACCTCCTTGTATCAACATTGTCCTAGCAGCTTCAACAACTGACCAATTGTTCCTTTCTGCAATACCATTTTGTTGTGGTGTCCTTGGTGCAAAAAGCTTTTTCTTGATGCCATTCTCTTCACAGTACCTAGTGAATTCCTTAGAAGTAAATTCACCACCTTGATTTGTCCTCGGACATTTTATCTTCTTACCGTTCTCTTTCTCAACTAAGGCCCTGAATGCCTTGAACTTACCAAAAGCTTCAGTCTTATCCTTCAAGAAGGTGACACACATCATCCTTGAGCAATCATCAGTGAGAATCATAAAAGATCTGTCACCTTGAATGCTTTTTGTTCTTATTGGTCCACAAAGATCTGTATGAACCAAATATAACAAGTTCTCCACTAAGAAGGATTTTCTTTTGAAAGTTGAATAAATCATCTTTCCTAACCGACATTCTGTGCAAAGAGCATTAGCTGGTTTGTCTAACTGAGGCAAACCTCTCATTGTCTTGGACTTACTCACTTTAACAATGTTATCAAAGTTTATATGACAAAATCCCCTATGCCAAATCTAGCTATCATCTAGTTTTGCAATAAAATAGTCATTAACTTTAGAATTGAGATGAAACAAGTTACCTTTAGTTTGTTTCCTAGTTGCAATCAATTCACCTTTGTTGTCAAATATTTTGCACATACCATTTTTTAAATCCAGTGGGTATCCTTTGTCATTAAGTTGTGTCACACTCAAAAGATTATGCTTTAGTCCTTCAACCCAGTAGACATCATCTGCACTACTCTTCCCGTTAAGACAAATAACTCCTTTACCTTTAACCATGAAAGGTGAGTCATTCCCAAATCTAACAACACCGTCGTCAAATTCTTTCAAGGAAAGAAATTTTCTCTGATCACTGGTCATATGATGTGAACAACCACTATCAATGATCCAATCATCAGAGTTATCCATCTTGGATACTAATACCTTCTAGGTTGATATCTCTTCCTTAATAGCTACAAACACAATATCTTCACTAGCATCATCATCAGATTTTTCATCAGTGATACCACTATCAATAGCAATGAGACAATCTCTTTTTCCTTTACCCTTATACTTCTTGAATTTATCTCTCTTGTGTTCATTTTCACCATTAGGACAATTAGTCACTTTGTGACCAATCTTATTGCATGCAAAACATTTTAAAGGTAATTTACCTCTATATTTACCAGTGCCTCTAGGCAACCGCTTTGCCAATGATGCTTCAAGCTCCATTAAACTGTCTTCATCATCGGCATCTCTGCTAGATCTAGATTCATAACCATGACTAGTATCCCTACATTTTCTCATAGATGGGTTAGAAATAGAAGCTCTAAATGTAGACTCAGATTTCTATACACTACCATCAAAACCATTTAATTCAAAAGCAATAAGCTTGCCAATGATGGAGTCAAGAGTTACCTTAGTTTTGTCAATGGACTTCAGCTCCTAAGTAGCTACAACTCAAATAGCATAGACTGGTAGCAGGGTTCTTAGTACCTTACTGATTAATGTGGCATATTCCACTTTCCCTCCTGCACTCTTAATTTCACCGACTATCTCTTTTATCCTTTGACCATACTGTTGGATATTCTCACCTTCAGACATCCTCATGTCATCAAACTTTCCTCTTAGACTCTCTTCTTTAGCAATCTTAACATGTTCATCATCGCTATAAATCTCTTCAAGTTTTTTCCATACTTCATATGCAGTTTCATGACCATGAACATCTACATATTCAACATCAGACAAGGAACTGATAATAACCTCCAATGCTTGATGATTTTCTTGTTGTTCTTTCTTCTGATCATCACTCAGAATTCCAGTAGGTGCAATATGCTTAGTATCTATATGATCCCAATACTGACTTCCCAAACTCTTCATGTAAATTTTCATTGTCACTCCAAATCCTATAGTTTTCTCTGTTGAACTTTGGACCTTCCTTCTTCATCATGATCTAGCAGATATTTTCCTGAAGCTGTTAGGCTTTGACCTTAGAGGACCTGAATTTCTCTGATACCAATTGATGGTATGATGAAAGAATAAGTATCTGGTAGATTACTGAGAGGGGGGGGGTGAATCAGTAACTAGAAAAACTAATACAAACTTCCCAAACTCAAACTCACACATGCAAAGTAATATTATCGATGAAATACCACTGTCAAGATCAATACTCATAAGAATATCGGTTGACTGTTAGAACAACTTAATAGTAAACAACATTTAACTTGTAAACATACAAATGCTTTATCATATGCCAATGCTTCACTTCTTAATGCATCCGGTTATCATACCTTATCAAAAATAGTTAATCAAATCAGTCATAAGATCATAACCACAAAAACATTCACCACATGACACAAGTATTTATACATGGAAAACCCAAAATAGGTAAAAATCATGATGAGATGAGACTCACAAGATAATATCTGAACTCTTCTGAAGTTCTCCCTATTAGGAGCCAAGCCTGTTAAATCTTTTACAAAAAGTCTTGTTAAGAACTGATCCTGTTAGGAATCACCCAATTAAGGGATTGACTACAAATGCCTTGTTAGAAGAAAATACCCTGTAAGGAGTAACCTCAGTAGAGGATCTAAAAATCCAATCTAATGGACCACCTTGTTAGAGGATTTAATAAGTAACCAAGCTTGTTAGAGCTTACCCGGTTAGGGGGTTTCAATTCTACTTTACTGGTTAGAAAACAATAGGAGTTTCTTGATCTGTCTGAATAGCACTACATTTGCTTGTTCAGATCCATTTAAGCTTCTATCTTCCTTTACTCAAACCACAGACTCATTCTTTGGTTCGGCAATCACACACTCAACTGATTTCTGCCAACTCTTAAACAAAACAACTTCATCGACCTTATATACAAATCAATTAGGTCGGTAACACAACAAAAATCTAATCCTCTCATCGATATTACAAACAAGTCGATACAAGCATGACCATTGGATTTCATACCAATCTAAACACATCAATAAAGAAAATCTCAAGTGCTCCATGATTACTGCTTCAGTAACTCATCACGCGTTTTGCATTAGATGCAAATACATTTTGTTCATTCCCTAGACAAACAAACGTGCCAAAACATTTTGAACTTGTCTTCATACAATGACCTTACATGTCACCATCATTACCACTCAACCAGCATAACCAATTCAACAACCTTAATCGGTTAGGGTTTAACAAAAACAACTGGTAGGGTTTACCGGTTACATAACATAGAAAGGGTTTAACCTTTTACTTTGATTATCGGTTCAACTCACAAACTTACATACCAGTTTATAATATCCTTCACAAATCTCTTCCTACCGGTTACAAGACAATATCAACAATAACAACAATATCAGAAACATCATTAATATCATTACTGATTCAATTGACATCAATGACAACATAACATATGATTAATGCAATCTTCATGCAAAGGCCAACATGGAAGATTCAAAATATTTAGGAAGATGGTTGAGAAGGAAAGTAGATACAAGCTCAAATGTTTAAGATCGGATCGTGGAGGTGAGTTCACATCAAATGAGTTTGAAAATTATTATGAAAGGCATGGAATCAAAAGAAAATATTCAGTTCCTAGGATACCACAACAAAATGGTGTTGTGAAAAGGAAAAGTAGAATAGTCAAAAAAATGGCAAGGACAATGTTGAATGAAGCTAATATGCATGATATATACTGGAAAGAAGAAATCCATATTGTTGTATACACATTAAATAGAGTTCAATTGAGAGTGAATAGAAGAATGACACCTTATGAGTAATGGTATGATAGGAAACCATCGGTTAAGTATTTCAAGGTGTTTAGTAGCAAGTGCTTCATCAAAAGGGATGAAGATGGATTAGAAAGTTTTGATTCAAGAAGTGATGAAGGTATCTTCTTGGGGTACTCTACTTATAGCAAGGCCTACAAGTGTTTCAACAAAAGACTAAAGAAGGTAATTGAGAGTGTACATGTAAGAGTGGATGAAGATCAACATCAGGGAAAATAGAGCAAAATAAATTAGATTGAAGAATCACATAGTGAAGATGAAGAGCAATCAGAAAATGAACAAGAAGAAGAAACACCTAGCAAGACTCCAAATAGATATGTGCAAAAGAATCACCTTGAAGAGCATATCATAGGCAACAAAAATGAGGGTGTGCAAACTAGAAGAATACTTGCAAGAAATAATGAACAAGTAAAATTCTACCTTATGACTAAGATGGAACCCAGGACATATGTTGAGGCTAGAAAGAGTGAAAAGTGGATAAAGGCTATGAAAGAAGAGTTGTGATAGATAGAAAAGAGCAAAACATGGCTATTGGTCCCCAGACTTGCAGACAAAAATTTCATTGGGACAAAATGGTTCTACAGGAATAAGATGAATGAAGAAGGCAAGGTAGTGAGAAACAAGGCAAGACTTGTATGCAAGGGTTATGCTCAAGTAGAGGGCATAGATTTTGAAGAAACATTTGCACCAGTTGCAAGAATTGAAGCAATCAAAAGATTATTGGCATTCTTAGCACATAAGGATACAAAGTATATCAAATGGATGTCAAATCTGCATTCTTGAATGGCAATCTTGAAGAATTCTATATTGAGCAACCTGAAGGATTTCAACTACATAAAGATGAGAACTTTGTATGCAAATTGAGAAAAGATTTGTATGGTCTAAAGCAGGCACCTAGAGCATGGTATTCTAGTTTGGATAAGTACCTCCATCGGCAAGGTTTCTGAAAAGGAAATGTTGATAGCAACTTATATATCAAGGTAGATGGAGACTACATGATCATAGGGGTGGTATATGTAGATGACATCATCTTTGGAGGAATTAAAGATGTTCTATGCAAAGAATTTATTGATCAGATGCAGTCTGAGTTTGAGATGTCAATGCTTCAAGAGTTGTCGTATTTCCTTAGTTTGTAGATTTCTCAGTTAGATAAAGGAATATTTATATCACCAACCAAGTATGCAAAGGACATGCTCAAAAAGTTTCAAATGGAGGACAGCAAACTGGTTAGTACTCCCATGGTGATAGGATGCAAATTAAGAAAAGATGATGACTCACCTAGTGTAGATAAGACCTTGTATAGATCCATGATTGGAAGCATGTTGTATCTTATAGCATCAAGGCCTGATATAGTTCAAGTTGTGTGTATGGTTGCAAGATTCCAAGCTGCTCCAAAGCAATCACATGTAAATGTTGTTAGAACAATCTTCAAGTATTTGCAAGGAACACTTACTTATGGCTTATGGTATTCAAAGAAATGAGGTTTCACTTTACAAGCCTTTACTGATATTTATTGGGCAGGTTGCATAGATGATAGGAAGAGAACCAGTGGTTGAGCTTTCTTCCTTGGAGACGGATTGGTTTCATGGCACAATAAGAAACAAGAATCTATCTCTTTATCTACTACTGAAGCATAGTACATTGTTGTTGCTACATGTTGCTCATAGGTTTTATGGATGAAACGGACCTTAAAGGACATTCAGGTATCAATTTTAGATCCTATTACTATTATGTGTAACAACTCAAGTGCCATTAACATTTCCAAGAACCCTGTCATGCACTCAATAACATAACATATTGCAATCAAATATCATTTTCTTAGGGAGAAGGTTGCAAAGAAGGAGGTAAAGGTTGAATATGTTCCCACAAGTGAGCAGGTTCCTGACATTTTCACAAAGCCTCTTCCAAAGGACACATTTGAGTATGTAAGATACAAGTTGGGTGTCGTTCCACCATCCTTCAGTACTTAAATGTATTGTTGAGGTTTGTGGTTCAAGGGGAGCATACTATTTTACTACTTTTCATCCTTGGACCTCACGTTTATCTCAGGGGGATTTATAAAAAATTTGTAAGCAGTATTAACGTTGCTTTTTATATTGTAATAATGGTTCATCTAGTGGACTCTACAGGAAACATCTTTCAAAGGAGGACAACAAGTGTACAGGTCAAGTCCCTCTACCATTATTGTCAAAGGGGGAGAAAGTGTTGCCTATGTGTGTTGCTTTGTGTGTTGACATCAATGCAAAAGGGGGAGATTGTTGGCATTATTGTCATTGATGTCAACAAGTGATGCAGAGAAACAATAGAGAAACAACAAGTGTTGCAGGTTACAGAGTAATCATGCAGAGAAACAATTCTTGCAGTCATATCAGGATAGCAATACCACTCACAATGTAAGAGCCACTTATCTGATTAGCTGACAAAGGTGGCATAATGATTTTGTGTTATACTGATATTGTTAACTACTCCGACAATCACTATTTTGGAATAACTATGTCAACCAAGAGACCAAGAATAACTATCGGGGTAGCTACTGAACTCAGAATGACCAATTCTTAATATGTCAATAGTGTAAACTATTCCGACAGAAGAGAAAGTAGAGAAGACTCCTTGGTAAGTTCATCAGAGTAACTATGTTGATGTTGGTTCATGTTGGGTCATTGGGATAGGTTTGTTTTGATGGGATAGTGTCCAAGTGCTAAGCCGATAGTGTCGATTGTTTCGATGGAGGTTCTCACCAGAGTAACCTATGTCGATGTAGTTTATCACCGCGGAGTTTGAGTATCGGGATACCTATGACGATAAATTCAATCAACATGGATATTGTGCTTTGGGATAGCCTATGGAGACAAGTGTAATAAGAGGTGAGATTCTCATCGGAATAACTCATGCCGACGAAAGGAACCAAAGGCATCACAAGGTCATCGAGATAAGTTTTTGAAGGCAAAATAGAAGCAAGATGTTAACCTGATAGTTAATGCTATGTTGATGAAGCTTTGAGAAATTGACTTCAAGATTGCTATAGAGATTAACATTTTTTGCAGACCACGTAACGTGAAGGTTAGTCTCAGCATGGAAATCGACCGATCTGTGTAGCTCGACAGTCCATATGGATCCTAACCAACCTTGACCATCTAAACTGGATGAAGAATATGAGGACATGTGGCTCCTTAGTGGTCAAAACAAATTAGATATGTAGAAGTCGGTGATGATAAAGAATATAGTCGATTCTTTCAGGGTAGGTCGACGGGAGATGATGATTTCATTAATGGTGATCCAGTTGCAGATAGGTTCGCGGATCAAGATGATCAATATGAAGGAGATCAAATTTGTTGGACTGATCAAGTTTATTAAAAATAGCAACCCAGTGCAAAAAGTGAATAGAACAGAGGGCATAGAACACAACAGGGTCATTCAATGCAGGTGGTCGATTCAAGGAGGGAAATCCAATATACTTCAGACCGAATCTTTCAAGAGAAGATTGATTACTAAGTTTAGTAATTTATATATAGAACAATTTGAAGATAGTCAGAATACATTTTAATGTCAGCAGCTAGTCTGAGATCATATTGGAGACAAAGATATATGTGAAAAATAAAGATAACTCTACTTGTCGATGTGTATTATGATGTGAAAAGGAGTGTGACGTGCTTAAGAGGTAAGTATTATTGAAGAGAGCTAAGAGAGGGTAATATTTAAAAATAGAGAGAGAGGAAACAAATACATCAATAGAGTGAGGTGAAGTGCTAAAGAGATGAGAGGGGTGTAGAAGAGAAGTTAAGTGTGGATGTGGTGCATTGCTAAAGAGTGAAGCAGAAATAGAGAGTTGATAGAGTGTAATCTTGAGAAACAAAGAGAGATAGATAGAGTACAGTAGCACAGAGAGAGAGAGAGCATTTGTAGAAAGAAAGTAGAGAGAGCAGTAGTAGAAGCAAAAATATTGAGAACAGGGTAGTCTGAGAAAGGTGAAGTTGAGGCGGAGAGGAAGAGACAATCAGATAGAAGAAGAACAAAGAAACATACGAAGAATACTTGATTGTAAGTGTTGCAAAACCTCATTTGTAACAAGGCATATAAGTTGTATTTGAAATCTATACATATTGTAATCTCCAAGTGGGTGCTCAAAGAAATGGTAGGTGCTCCTTTGATTAGGTGCTCATAAAACTAGGGGTTGGTGCCCTAAAACATATTGTAAATTGTTATTTACATATGAGGCTGGATTGGAGTAGTAAACTCCAACAGCTATTCTCACTGAGGTTTTTCCCCCATTGGATTTTCCTCATACATCTTGTGTTATGTGATGTGCTCTTGTGTGTGTGTATCTATGTTTGCATTACATCTTTAGAATCTTCACGGTGAACTTAAAGTTTTAAAATATACTTATTCACCCCCCCCCCCACTCTCAATGTCCATTTGTGTTCTTCACATCATTAATAGTGCATCAAAATCACTATATTTTGAGCTACATGCATACCAAAAGATATTTCTATAGATTCAACATGAGGTTTTCTCCAATGTGTTTGTATGAATCAATGAAAATATATACAAAAATCTCTTATGAACCACAAAGAGATTAAAGACTCGCTTCAAAGAGTAAAAATGAAAGAAGAATCCTAGAATGAAACAATGAAACTATTCTTCTTTTAACCATACACACATATGAGAATGTGTATAAGAGATGGAGTTCTTAATATGACCTGGTATTAATATATGTAACCTAAGATTTTCTTCCTCAAAGTTTGTCGATCCTTGTCTTACACATGTAAATGAACTCTCCTTGCTTCCATGTCCCTCTATCTATTGTTCTCATGCCAAAATATGTTGTATGAGGAGGGAACTCATCACTTACTATTGTTCAGGCTAAGACTTATTCTTGGCGTCCATGGAGGGCAACACAAATTTAGGGTTTCAATACTTTGAAAAGAACTTGAACTCCAATTAGATCATGAGTTAGCACTTGGAGTTAACAATATGAGACTAAAAATTTCCCTCCCAAAAGGAATACAGCATGAGAACTTGAACATAAGCCTTTCTAAACAAATGTGAAGATAAAATTTTGTTCTTTTTAAAGAATAAGACACTCCCTATTTAATGATGCTCTCACTGGAAATTAAAGCCACCACTTCACATTCGAACCCTGAGAGTACCCTAAACCGTAGACTTTTCTCTAAAATTTTGATAGCATGGTTACAAAATGAAGACCTTAGATAATTTAGGTTTAAGACCAAAATTGGATAACAATTAGGACTAGATGAATATTGTTAACTGAAATTGAAAGTGAATTAACCCTTGATTAGGATCTAGATGAAAATTATGAACTGAAATAGAAAGTTAATTGATCTCCTAATTAGATCTATGTGAAATTTGTTGCATGAAATGAAAGGTTCATTCAACATCTAATTAGAATCTATGTGAGATTTGTAACATAAATGAAAGATTAATCCAAGCCTAATAGAATATAAGTGTAATTTGTATTATAAATGAAAGATTAATCCAAGCCTAATTAGGATCTAAGTGAGAGTTGTTGCATGAAATCAAATATTAATCCAATCCTAATTAGGAACTAAATGAAGTTTGTTTTTCAATTTTAAACCTTTGATCGATTATGCCCTTCAATATGCATGTCAAACCATCGCATATCTACAATTCAACTTTTTTAGACCAATAAATATGTTGGCATTTGCATGAAGATTGCATTAATGATATGTTGTGTTGTCATTGATGTCAATTGAACCGGTCATGATATTAATAATGTTGTTGATATTATTCTTATTGTTGATATTGTCTTGTAAATAGTAGGAAGAACTTTGTGAAGGTTATTGTAAACCACTATGTAAGTTTTTGAGTTGAACTGGTAATCAGAGTAAAAGGTTAAACCCTTTCTATGTTATGTAACCCGTAAACCCTACCAGTTGTTTTTGTTAAACCCTAACCGATTAAGGTTGTTGAATTGGTTATGTTGGTTGAGTGGTAATGATGGTGATGCGTAAGGTCATTGTATGAAGACAAGTTCAAATTATTTTGGCGCATTTGTTTGTCTAGGGAATGAACAAAATGTAATTGCATCTAATAAAAAATGTGTGATGAGTTATTGAGCTCAATGAAGCGGTCATCAAGGAGCGGTTGAGGTTTTCTTGAATGATGTGATGAGATTGCTATGAAATCCAACGTGCATGCTTGTACTGACTTGTTTGTAATCTTGATGATGAGAGGATTAGATTTTTGTTGTGTTACCAACCTAATTGATTTATATTTAAGGTCGATGAAGTTGTTTTGTTTAAGAGTTGGTAAGAGTTGGCAGAAATCAGTTGAGTGTGTGATTGCCTAACCGGAGAATGAGTCTGCAGTTTGAGTAAAGGCAGATAGAAGCTTAAATGGATCTGATCAAGCAAAAGTAGTTCTATTCAGACAAATCAAGAAACTCCTGTTGTTTTCTAACAATTATAGTAGAATTGAAATCCCCTAACCGGATAAGCTCTAATAAGCTTGGTTACTTATTAAATCCTCTAACAAGGTGGTCCATTAGATTGGATTCTCAAATCCTCTACTGAGGTTACTCCTTATAGGGTATTTGCTTCTAACAAGGCATTTGTAGTCAATCCCTTAACTGGGCGATTCCTAACAGGATCAGTTCTTGATAGGACTTTTGTAAAAGCTTTAACAAGTTTGGCTCCTAACAGGGCGAACTTCAGAAGAGTTCAAATATTTTCTTGTGAGTCCCATCTCACCGTGGTTTTTACCTATCTGGGTTTTACACATATAAATACTTGTGTCATGTGGTGAATGTTTTTTATGGTTATGATATTATTGTTGATTTGATTAACTATTTCTGATAAGGCATGATAACCAGAAGCATTAAGAAGTGAAGTATTGACATGTGATAAAGAATTTGGATGTTTATAAATGTTGTTTATTGTTAAATTGTTGTAACAGTCAATTGGTATTCTTATGAGTATTGATCTTGACAGTGGTATTTCATTGATAAGATTACTTTGCATATTTGAGTTTGAGTTTGGGAAGTTTGTATCAGTTTTTCTAGTCACTGATTCACCCCCCGCCCCTCTTAGTAATCTATCGGATACTTATTCTTTCATCATACCATCAATTGGTATCAGAGCTATCTCAGGTCCTCTAAGGTATAATCCTAATAGATTGAGGAAAAGATCTAGTAGATCATGATGAAGAAGGAAGGTCAAAAGTTCAACAGAGAAAACTATAGGATATGGAGCAATAGAATGAAGATTTACATTAAGAGTCTGGGAAGTCAGTATTGGGATCATGTAGAAACACAGTGCATTGCACCTACTAGAACTCTGACTAGTGATCAGAAGAAAGAACAACAAGAAAACCATCAAGCACTGGAAGCTATTATTAGTTCTATGTCTGATGTTGAATATGTAGATGTTCATGGTCTTGAAACTACATATGAAGTATGGAAAAAACTTGAAGAGATTTAAAACGGTGATGAACATGTTAAGATTGCTAAAGAAGAGAGTCTAAGAGGAAATTCTGATGACATCAGGATGTCTGAAGGTGAGAATATCCAACAGTATGGTCAAAGGATAAAATAGATAGTGGGTTAAATTAAGAATGTAGGAGGGAAAGTGGAAGATGCCACAGTAATCAGTAAGGTACTGAGAACCCTGCTATCAGTCTCTGTTATTCGAGTTGCAGCTATTCAGGAGCTGAAGTCCATCAACAAAACTAAGGTAACTCTTGACTCCATCAATGGCAAGCTTACTACTTTTGAATTAAATGGTTATGATGGTAGTGTATAGAAATTTGAATCTACATTTAGAGCTTCTATTTCTAAGCCATATGTGAGAAAAACTAGAGATACTAGTCATGGTTACGAATCTAGATCTAGTAGATATGTTGATGATGAAGATAGTTTAGTGGAGCTTGAAGCATTTGTTGGCAAAGTAGTTACCCAGAGGCACTGGTAAATATAGAGGTAAACTACCTTTAAAATGTTTTGCATGCAACAAGATTGGTCACATAGCGGCTAATTTTCCTAATGGTCAAAATGAACACAAGAGAGATAAATTCAAGAAGTATAAGGGTAAATGCAAAACAAATTGTCTTATTTCTATTGATAGTGGTATCACTGATGAAGAATTTGATGATGATGTTGGTGAAGATATTATGTTTGTAGTTATTAAGGAAGAGATATCAGACCAGAAGGCATTAGTATCCAGGATGGATAACTATAATGATTGGATCATTGATAGTGGTTGTTCACATCATATGACTGGTGATCAAAGCAAATTTATTTCCTTGAAGGAATTTTATTGCGGTGTAGTTAGATTTGGCAATCACTGACACTACATGGTTAAAGGTAAAGGAGTTATTTCTCTTAATGGGAAGAGCAGTGTAGATGGTGTCTACTAGGTTGAAGGACTAATGCATAATCTTTTGAGTGTGGCACAACTTAATGACAAAGGATATCCACTTGAGTTTAAAAATGGCATGTGCAAAATCTTTGACAAAAAAGGTGAATTGATTGCAACCGGGAAACAAACTAAAGGTAACTTGTTTCATCTCAATTCTAAAGTTAGCAACTATTTTATTGCAAAAATAGATGATAGCTAGCTTTGGCATGGGAGATTTTGTCATATAAACTTTGATAACATTGTTAAAGTGAGTATGTCCAAGACAGTTTGAGGTTTGCCTCAGTTAGACAAACTAGTTAATGCTCTTTGCAAAGAATGTCAGTTAGGAAAGATGACTTCTTCAACTTTCAAAAGAAAATCCTTCTCAGTGGAGCACTTGTTAGATTTGGTTCATACAGATCTTTGTGGACCAATAAGAACAAAAAGCATTCAAGGTGACAGATATTTCATGATTCTCATTGATGATTGCTCAAGGATGATGTGGGTCACATTCTTGAAAGACAAGTCTGAATCTTTTGGTAAGTGCAAGGCATTTTGCGCCTTAGCAGAGAAAGAGAGCGGTAAGAAGATAAAATGTCTGAGGACATATCAGGGCGGTAAATTTACTTCTAAGGAATTCACTAGGTACTATGAAGAGAATGGTATCAAATGACAACTTTTTGCACCAAGGACACCATAGTAGAATGGTATCACAAAAAGGAACAACCGGTCAGTTGTTGAAGCTGCTAGGACAATGTTGATACAAGGAGGTGTAGCGAGGTAAGGAAAAGACTCCTTATGAATACTGGTATGGAAGATCACTTGATGTTAGCTATTTCAAAATATTTGGAAGAAAATGTTTTATTAAGAGAGGTGATTACATTAGCAAATTTGGGGCTTAGTTTGATGAAGGCATATTTCTCGGCTATTCCACCAACAGTAAGGCCTACAAATGTTTTAACAACTAGACACATAGAATTGTTGAGAGTGTTGATGTTTAAGTGGATGAATTTCCTAAAGTCTCAGAAGGAACTAGTTTAGAGAAAAAGGATGAAGATCCTTGCATTTTGTTTTTGGAACCAGAAAATGTGAAATCTGAAACCGACAAATCGAATTCTTATGCACCAATTCAACCAGAATAGATAAATTCAAAAGAAGATGATGACAATGAAGAAGCTGAACCTGAAGATAATGATCATGTTATTCCTAGATATGTGAGATTGAATCATAATCCTTAGTAGACTATTGGAGATAAGGATGTTGGAGTACTAACCAGAAGAAGAATCAAAGAGAATTCTTACATGATCTCCACCATTGAACCAAGAACTACTAAGGAGGCATTTGGTGATGATCATTGGGTTAAAGCTATGGAGGAGGAATTAGATCAAATTGAGAAGAACAACACTTGGACCCTAGTACCCTGACTAATAAATAAGAATATAATAGGTACTAAATGGGTATACAAGAACAAATTGATTGAAGATGGTGTTGTAGTTCGCAACAAGGCGAGATTAGTCTGCAAGGGTTATGCACAAGAAGAAGGAGATGATTATGGAGAAACTTTTGCACTAGTAGAAAGAATAGAAGGTGTCAGAACTTTGCTTGCATTTGCAGCCCATAAAAAGTTCAAGGTATATCAAATGGATGTTAAGTATGCATTTTTGAATGGGATATTAGAAGAAGAGGTATACATTGAGTAGCTAGATAGTTATGCTTTGACTTATGAGAAAGACACGGTATGCATATTGCATAAGTATTTATATGGATTAAAGTAGGCACCCAGAGCTTGGTATGAAAGGCTTCATACACATCTAATGAAGATAGGCTTTATGAGAACCAGTGATGATAGTAACATATATCTCAAGTCTGAAGGATATGAAATATTGGTCAGTGAAGTATTTGTTGATAATATTATATTTGAAGGTAATGATGTCATGAGAAAAAGTTTTATAGATGAAATTAATAATGAGTTTGAAATGTCTTTAGTAGGGGAAATAAAAAAATTCATAGGTTTGCAGATACAGCAAATGAAGAATGGTATTTTCATTACACAATCTAAGTATGTGAAAGAGATTTTGAAGACATTTGGCATGAGTGATTGTAAACCAGTTGGAACACCAATGGTTATAGGTTGTAATTTGTCCAAGGAAGATGAATATAAGTCTGTTGATGAGAAGGAATATAGGTCCATGATTGGCAAATTGCACTATGTTGCTCATAGTAGGCCAGACATTGCCCATGCGGTTGGCATAGTTGCTAGATTTTAGAAGAATCCTAAGGAGACACACCTGATAGCGACCAAGAGAATCTTAGATACCTGAAAGGTACTATTGACTATGGATTATGGTATTCATATGGAGGAAACTTTTATTTGAAGGCATACATAGATGTTGATTGGGTAGGAAATGTTGATGACCGGAAAAGCACAACTAGTGGAGCATGTTTTCTTGGAGGAAGGCTAGTTTCATGGAGTACTAAAAAGAAGAGTTGTACTTCACAAACTAATCCAGAAGCTGAGTATGTTGCCACTTATATGAATTGCACATAGGCTATTTGGATGAGGCACATTTTGGAAGGTTTTAAGATGAAGATTTAAGAACCTATAAAGATTTTATGTGATAACACAAGTGCCATAAATATTTCTAAGAATCCTATTTTGCATGCACAAACCAAGCACATTGAATTAAAGTATCATTTATTGAGGGAAAAAGTTCAGAGCAAAGATGTTATCTTAGAGCATATTTCTACCAAGGAGCAGCTTGCATATATTTTTACCAAACATCTGCCTAAGACTACTTTTGAGTATCTTAGAAGTCAATTAGGGGTTGTCCCTCTTCATGAAGTCATTTGAACATGATGTTGACTGCATCAATCCCTGAAACACTTGCAAAATTTTACAAGGGTTAATGTAGAAATGGATGTATTCCATAGGGGGGGTATCAAGCTGCATTATGTTGTTGATGCAGAGTGTAAATTTCACATTACATGTTTTACTTTTAATTTGGCATTGTTGTCAAAGGGGGAGAATAATTATGTGATTATGAGAAGGAAAACCAGTGACAAACTGAAGACAGAGAGAGCATGTGAATACTTGGTAATGTAAACCAAGATTCCTATTCACAATCACAGTAGCAAAGCAATGGTGTTGATATTTTGTATTTCCATCAATGCCAAAGGGGGAGATTGTTGCCATTTGCATGAAGATTTCATTAATGATATGTTGTGTTTTCATTGATGTCAATTTAACTGGTAATGATATTAATAACGTTGTTGATATTGTTGTTATTGTTGATATTGTCTTGTAAACAGTAGGAAGAACTTTGTGAAGGTTATTGTAAACCGGTATGTAAGTTTTTCAGTTGAACTGGTAATCGGAGTAAAAGGTTAAACCCTACTAGTTGTTTTTGTTAAACCCTAACCAATTAAGGTTGTTGAATTGGTTATGTTGGTTGAGCGGTAATAATGGTGACATGTAAGGTCATTGTATGAAGACAAGTTCAAATTATTTTGGTGCATTTGTTTGTCTAGGGAATGAACAAAATGTATTTGCATCTAATGCAAAATGTGCAATCAGTTACTGAGCTCAATGAAGCAGTAATCAAGGAGCAGTTGAAGTTTTCTTGATTGATGTGATGAGATTGCTATGAAATCCAACGGTCATGCTTGTACCAACTTGTTTGTAATCTCGATGATGAGAGGATTAGATTTTTGTTGTGTTACCAACCTAATTGATTTGTATTTAAGGTCGATGAAGTTATTATGTTTAAGAGTTGGCAAGAGTTGGCAGAAATTAGTTGAGTGTATGATTGCCTAACCGGAGAATGAGTCTGCAGTTTGAGTAAAGGTAGATAGAAGCTTAAATGGATCTGATCAAGCAAATGTAGTGCTATTTAGACAGATCAAGAAACTCCTGTTGTTTTCTAACAATTACAGCAGAATTGAAATCCCCTAACCGGGTAAGCTCTAACAAGCTTGGCTACTTTTTAAATCCTCTAACAAGGTGGTCCATTAGATTGGATTCTTAAATCCTCTACTGAGGTTACTCCTTACATGGTATTTGCTTCTAATAAGGAATTTGTAATCAATCCCTTAACCGGGTGATTCCTAACAGGATCAGTTCTTGACAAGATTTTTGTAAAAGCTTTAACAGGCTTAGCTCCTAACATGGCAAACTTTAGAAGAGTTCAAATGTTTTCTTGTGAGTCCCATCTCACTATGGTTTTTACCTATTTGGGTTTTCCATGTATAAATACTTGTGTCATGTGGTGAATGTTTTTGTGGTTATGATCTTATTGTTGATTTGATTAATGATTTCTGATAAGGCATGATAACCGGAAGCATTAAGAAGTGAAGTATTGACATATGATAAAGAATTTGGATGTTTACAAGTTAAATGTTGTTTATTGTTAAGTTGTTGTAACACTCAACCGGTATTCTTATGAGTATTGATCTTGACAGTGGTATTTCATTGATAAGATTACTTTGCATGTTTGAGTTTGAGTTTGGGAACTTTGTATCAGTTTTTCTAGTTGATGATTCACCCCCCCCCCCTCTCAATAATCTACCGAATACTTATTATTTCATCATACCATCACAATACGCTACAAATGACAAACTTATTAATCAAACCCTGTATGTTATACGAGACAAGATGATTAGGCAACATTGCTTGCCAACTACGTAGTACAGAGGACCAACTGCGCAGTGTACTTCACCAATTGTGCAAGATGCTCAACCAATTACGCATAATGCTCAACCAACTATGCAAGACTAGGTGCAACCTATGTAGGACCAATGTTGGGCACAAAAATTAATATTTTTCAGCCATTTGGAACTTGCAATTGATAAAAAAAATCTCACAAAAAGAATTAAGTTGGACATGTGTTCATGTGGGGTTCACCAGATGTAGACATGGGCAAGGGTTAGTCAGTTCAAAAACCAAAACACACATGCAACTTATCTAAGCTAATCACAAAAGTAGAATTGCATGTTAAAACCTTCCTAATCTAACCAACGGGACCATTGAAACGAAAAACAAAATGCAAACTCCAATATTCAATGAAGCCCTGATGCTCTTCCTTTCATCTCTAATAATGCTATGTCACTCTCATTATGTCAGGTGCATGGAACTGATGAAATTAAGGAACTGAAGTGCGAGATTTACTAGGAATGCATTATTATGTGATATTAATTATTAAAAGTGAAATATTGCTTTGACAAAACAACAATAATTAGGCTAGATGATTGCTAATTAAATTGACAGAATGAAACTACTCAAAAACTAGATGAATCAATTGAAGGAGAGTCCTTAGTTTATAGAAAACTAGAGACTCGATGGATGGACAGGATCGAAAAGATTTTTGATCTGGTGGACAGACCATATTGAATGCACGACAGAGCTACCATTTGAGGAAGGATGAAGGAGATGAAGGAATAAGAGATGAAAAAGCAAAAGCATATTTTTGGGGATGCATACATCATTTTCAAATTTAAAATTGAAAAATAATGAGATATTTGCAAAAATCAAGACTTTCGAGAATCAAAGAGGAATCTTTCAAGATAATGTTGTTATTTCCAAAAATTAGGAGTATATTTTCAATTAAAATCAAAAAAAGCATATATTATCCGCATATGAGGAGATAATTAGGAAAATTAAATAAATGAAGATATTTATTTAATTTCAAAGATATAATTAGATAATTTAATAATTTAAATAAATTATTCAATTATAGGTTAGAGATGAACTTTTAATTAATTAACTAAAATTATTTAATTAAAGGAGATAAATAAAAATTAATTAATAATGCAATATTATTTGATTAATATTAAAAGGGGAAGGGTTTGATGAAAGATTAAAAAAGAATAATTGGTAAAAATGGAAGGCTTAATTAATTAAACCTAAAAGGATAATTTAGTAAAAATGATGTTTGAAGACCTTAAGTAGGTCCAATTAAGTCAATGGGTCAAAATAGGTGAAATTTGAAAGAAGGGAAAGGTTTGGACATAAAATGAGAAGATTCAAACAAAGATCAAAAATTTAGGGTAAATCGAGCAAAACCGAGCAATAACGGGTAAACTGGGTCAAAGCGGGTCAACAAGAGGAGAAGGGACGAATGCAATGCCATGGGACCAAATAAGAGGTCAAAATGTAACCTCATCATATGGATGGATAGGAAATGGGATCCAACAGAACTGAAAATGGAAAGCGAGAAATGACAAAACCCTAAAAAGCAAGCAAAAAATCCTAAAATTGTGATAGGGATTTTGATTAAAAATGGACATCACTGGAATGAGAGGGGAATAATCCAATGCAAGGGAGCTGAAGGAGAGTTAAAAATGCAACCTCAACACCTGGAGTGGGAGGAAAAGGGAATGATATAGACTAAAAATGGAGAAAAGGCGAAGCAAGAGGACCAAATTAGGAGCAAAAAACCCTAATTAGTATGCAATTAGGCAAAATGTCATTGTAAAAGAAACAAGGGAAAGATTTGACACAAGAGGGATGAAGTTAAGGGTAAAATGAAACCTCAAGCCTAAAATGGGAATAAAATAGAAAGATTTGGAATGAAAATGGAAAAGGGGAAATAGGGCAGGATTGCATGAATAATGAAGATCATACGTGCGATTAGGTTAAAAATGGAGTGTCTACAAATATTTTTTTATCATGAACAAAACCTTCCCATTTTTAAACTTTACCTCTATAAACTTTGGGTCATATTGATTGCATGAATACCTCATAAGTCTTCACTAAGGAAATAATTTGGAACTATTAACTTAGCTAGGTCAAACCTCTAAGAGTTGTTGAAAGGTTTGGGTTGAGAAAACTTGTTGAAGAAATATTAAAACAACTCCCAACCTACACTAGGGATGTCAAATTCACTCAAATAATCCATTGCATCCTACAAATGGCTGGTTAAAATCCCTTTCCTAATGATTTTTTGAATTTCTTGGGAATAAGGGAATTGGTCAACTAAATTTTATGAAGATGATCTCTTTGATACTTGGGAAGATATTATTCAATTTGGGTTAGGGTTTAATAAACTTATTTTAAATTTTCTATCTATGAGCCAACCCTAAAATACCTTGAAAATGTGAAATGTGAACTTACCCTTCTAAATGATAACTAAAGCAAAGATGAAACCAAAAAAATTCAAACAAATAGAATAGGAACTCACTTGAAACACAACATCAAATCCAATTGCTCATACTAGCTTTGGAAACCTTGTATTGGTATAGTAATGGTGGAATTGTAGCTTCAAAGTGCACTTGATCCCCTTAGCTTGTGTAGATAGTGCTTGTCAATTATGTTCTTTCATTGAATGAAGCTAGGGCATAGAGAACGATGTAGAAAATGACATATTCTTTCACACACCATAACAGTGGCACATTAATAACACATTCCAACTGACAATAACTTGTTTGAAATAAATATTGAGCAAGTTTGTTAATTAATTCAAAACTAACAAATCAATGGTATTGCATCATAAAAATTAGTTTTGTCAAAGGTGGACACATTGCACATTTGAAATTTCCATGTCTCAATAATTAATAATTGGAAATTATTTTTTTAGTCAACAACTACGAGTGTGATAGTTAAGGTGCTTGAAATAAGGACCAATCATCTTCAAACAAATGGATACTATTTTATCCAAATTGCTATGGAAAATCCAACATGAAGCATGTTGTATGCTATCACACATCAACTAGTGGGATCTATGCCCATAAAAACACACATTGATGTCAAGACATAACACAATGCAATGAGAAATAGAAAAAATATAATACATTTAGAAGCATCTCTAGAAAAATTATTTAAACATGGCTAGTGCATAATTTGACAATCTAGGTCATGACATGGAGTTTAGTGAACATATAGGGAACCTGAGTAGCACATGTGCTGAAGGAAAACTAACTAGGTATATGTGTGGGAAAAAAGGTTAAGGAGAAGAGAGTGGTGTGATGTATATAGTGCTCATTGCACATCACCAAGAATTTTTAAGCAAGGAGTACTCTTATTGATACATAAAGTTAATGTGATGCAATAGAAAGCTTCTACATGTTGTGCACTATGCTCTTTAGAAATATGGGATGGGCAAGTTGGTGGTAAAGGATTGAAAGAAAATATGGAACTACCATGTGTATGGATAGGAAAGTGGGTGGGGTTCAGACAAATCAAGTTTACATTGAATCATAAACAACATAATGATATGACACAATAATTAAGAAATATACAAGGGGAGTGACATGCAATAATGCACTATCGACAAGTAAGGGCATAACCAACAAGAAACACCTACCGTGTGATAAAGCATTATGATAGAGTTAGTGAAAAATGAAAGAAAATACATAGATAAAAAATTTAGAGGGCCAAGATGGGGTTAACAAGTTGTATGCTAGGAATGTGAATCAATCAAGTAAAACACTCAAAACACACCAATGAAACATTATATTAAGGAATTAATCAATAAACAAAGTAAAAGAGAACTCCCTAATGGCGTCTCATTGTCCTCTATCTCCAAGGACCTTGTGGATCTGTTGATTTCCTCTCAATAGCATGGACCTCCAAGATGACAACCTGAAGAACGAGTATGCTATACTATGATACTATGATCTAAATGAAAATGAGATGAATGATCATGATTCTAGATTAACATGATTGCTATGCTATGATCAAATAAACATTATGCTAAGATGCAAAAACTATGGATGTTTCTATGCTCAATATGTATGCAAAGATCAGAATGCAAGATTAAAGATTAAGTATGCAAGATTAAAAAAGGATCCTTTCATGAATGAAAAGCGGGGGTATTTATAGCTTTTCCAGGGTATGGGCTTGGGTGGCAGGATTCAACGGTCTAGATTCAGCCTGGAGAGATAGACGATGAGAGATGAAGAAGTTAGGATAGGCTTGGGGAGATACGACATTTATCATTCTGGGAAGGACAAGTGGCATGGAGAGGGAGGACATGTGACAATGAGGTCATGTGTCCTTATGAGGGTAAGACACTCCATAGGAGGTTAGGATAGGGGTAGTTTGAAAGGATAAGGTTGGTTCAACCCAAGGTTAGATGGTAGGTTAGGTTAGAGGAGGATTAGTTAGGTAGTTAGAAGTTAGGAGGCATGTGACCAAATTTGAATTTTAAAAATTCAAATTAAGTGGGAGGGGATAATTAAATAAAACAAATTAATTAAATTTGCTCATTTAATTAGGCAAATGAAGAAAATGAACAATATAAATAAATTATTCAATTTATTTATAAGTAGAAGAATTAAGGATTCAAATAACTTGTATTTAATTAAAACTCTCCAGGCCAAATTTTAGTTATACATTTTGCCCATCTTTGAAGCAACATGTTTGTGACATGTTGGTTCAAAGAAAAATTTACTTGATGCCTCAGACACTGATAAAAATTTTAATTTTTGCCCCAGACCTTGATCGTCATTTAATAATGTGTGCATGCACCCTTGGGAGATGAATCGGATAAATTTTTGAATTTTTAGGGATTTTCATAATTTTTGGCATTTTTATGATTTTTTTTTTTTAATTTTTAGGATTTTTGAACGATTCATCTCCCAATAAAATGAAGGAATGATGCTGCACAAAAAAAAAAAAAAAAAAAAGAATTTGGCTAGTGGAAAATAAAATCCCACTTAAATTACTAGGCTCTTTCCATCCATTAACAGGGTAAAAGTTAAAAAAAGTAGCTCATTTGGGGCTCATTTGTTCATTGTGATTCTAGGAGTGAGCTTAGAGACAAGATGGTGATCCCCTACCAACAGCACAGATTTGAGCAAGTCGGCGATTTCAGCGACTTCCAGTGCATGGCCCACTGATACGTAACTCGATGACCTCTTTCATCATTAAATTTGTAAATTTTTTAATGTTTTTGTTCGATTTTTAGCATTTTTTTCCTATTTTAGCACATGCAATAGGTATTTTAGTGCATAGGAGCTAGGGTTTAGTTTTAGCACATTGGTTAAGGTTTTGTAGCGCATAGAGTAGATTTTCTAGCGCATCAAGTTTTTTAGTGTATAGATGGATTTTTCTAGTGCATAAGATAGATATTCTAGCACATAGCTAGATTTCTCTAGTGTGTAAGATAGATTTTCTAGCGCATAGACCATTTAGTGCATACATGCATTTTTTTGGCGCATTCAATGCATAGTTTAGCACATACAGGTTTTTAGAGCATGGACTATGCAATTTAGCACATCTACACCAGAAAGTTAATTTTTTAATTTTTCTTCCTCCTTTTTGAAATTTTTTGATCATTTTTTACTTTCATTATGTTAATGATTGATAGGATGGATGATAATTGACCTCATGATTGATGAGAGTCAATGATAGGTGCTCAACGAGATTGATTGAAATCTCTAATGAGTTGATTAAATTGATCGATAAGTTGATTGATCAAATGCTGACACTCGGATATATCATGATTATAGAAGAATTTAGGAGTACTGCATTCTCTGGAGTGATACCTGAAGACTTTGTTGGTATTTTGCATAGAGATTTCATGAATGATATGTTGTCATTGATGTCAATTGAATCGGTAATGGTATTCATGCTATTGCTGATATTGTTGTTTTTTATATTGGCTAGTAACTGGTAAGAAGAGCTTTGTGGAAGATGTTGTAAACCTATATGTAAAGTTTGTAAGTTGAACCGGTGTAAAGGTGTAAAGGGTTAAACCTTTCTATGTAATGTGACTGGTAAACCCTATCAGTTGTTAAACCCTAACCGATCAAGTTTGATGGTTTATTATTTGATAAGCGGTAATGATGGAGACATGTGTGATCATTGAATGAGGATATGTTCAAATTGTTTTGGCACGTTTGTTCTTGTCTAGGGAAGGAGCAAAGTGGATTTCATTTAATACACAGTGTGTGATGAGTTACAAATCCTATGAAGCATTGATCGTGGAGAAGTTGGAATTTTCTTGAAGAATGTGAAGGGATTGTCATGATTTCTAACGGTCAAAATTGTATCGACTTGTTTGTAATCTAGATGATGAGAATTAGGGTTTTGTTGTGTTACCAACCTAATTGATTTCTATTTAAGGTCGATGAATTTGTTTGTAAGTATTGTTAGCAAGATTGGTAGAAAACCTATTGAGTGTGTGTAGTTGCCTAACCAGTGAATGGATCTGCACTTTGAGTGAAGGCAGATTGAAGCTTAGAAGGATCTGATCAAGAAAATGTAGTGCTACTCAGACAGATCAATAAAACCTATTATTTTCTAACAATTACAGTAGAAGTAAAATCCCTTAACCGAGTAAGCTCTAACAAGCTTGGTTACTCATTAAATCATCTAACAAGGTGGTCCATTAGCTTGGATTCTCAAATCCTCCAATGAGGTTACTCCTAACAGGGTATTGTGCTTTTAATCAAGACATATTTGTAAATCCCTTAACCGGGTGATTCCTAACCGGAATTAGTTCTTAACAAGACTTATTGTAAAGCTTTAACAGGCTTGGCTCCTAATAGGGCAAACTTCAGAAGAGTTCAGATAGCTATCCTTGTGAGTCCCATCTCACCATGGTTTTTACCTATTTGGGTTTTCCACATATAAACATTTGTGTCAAGTGGTGAATGTTTTTATGGTTGTGAGCTTATTTGTTGATGTGGTTAATTTCTAATAAGGCATGTTATGTAGAAGCATTGAGAGATGAATATGTTGAGTTATGATTAAGCATTGTTGATGTTTACAAGATTGAAGTTGTTTACTGTTAAAGTTGTCATAACAATTAAACCAGTTGATGTCAAGCATTCTTATGAATATTGATCTTGACTGAGATATGTTTACTTTGTTTGACTGAGTTTGAGTTTGGTAACTTTGTATCATTTTTTCAATATATTGATTCACCCCCCCCCCACTCTCAGTATTCTACCGGATACTTATTCTTTCATCATATCATCAGACTTGGCAAGTGATACCTCATCTGGTGCAAGTGGATATTGATATTATCGATGCATGTGGATTGTCTTCCTTGTTAGAGATGCCCCAGTATAGGATAAACATGGGTTTATTGATTGCACTAGCTAAGAGGTGGCATAGCGACCATGACATCTTTCACTTACCTACTAGTGAGATGATAGTGACACCTGAGGATGTCTACCGAATTCTATGGATTCCTATGATAGGAGAGCTAGTGATGTACGATCATTTAGATCAGGGAGTTACTAAGTCCCTTTGGAGGATCTTTCAGGATGCAGAGATCAGTAGTTATGAGATCACTTGGCAAGATATGCTTGATCAATACGAGCCATTACCTTTAGTTCTAGTTGGATTTGTTGGAGGTTTTCTATGTCCTGATCATAGGTCGAAGGGATTGTTAGTTGGTTGGGGAGGAGTACTAGAGAGCATGATCACAAAGGGTACTCAATATGCATGGGGCTCTTGCATGTTAGAATACGTATATCATGATTTGCATCAGGTGGTGTACCTTTGCACTTCAATTCTATTAGCTAGAGTGACACTGCTTCAGATATGGGAATGGGATCATATAGTAGCTACTCGCCCTTTGGTTGAGAGGGATCAACCAGTTAGGAGACCCTATGTCTTTTCATATATAGGTGTTGTTGTCTAGCATAAGCTGGGAAAACTAGAGTACTCGAGACGGGTCTTAGACGATTTCAAATCAGTCATATGGATACCCTGCTTGGATTGTGAGCCTTGGCCCAAGGATTCTATTGAGATTCCATTGATGAGACCATAAATTGTCCCATATCTAACCTATTAAAATCATCTATTTCTTCTTAGTGTATTGTTGTAAAAGTGGATTTGAGTAATAATTGGAAGTTCTTTAGCTTGTTTAAGGTAAAATATAAAGTAGATATTTGGTTTATTTTTAGTAAAAAAATGTGATCCAAATTGCTTTTTAATATGTCTCCATGAGTGTGCAAGATGTTACAATACAACATGAAGATTCAAAAATAGTTGCATTAGAGCGCTCCAACATTAACTCCAAACAACTACAGACAAGGATTTGAAGACATTAAAAGAAGATAGAGAAGACTCTTGAATACTCCCAACATACTCCAATATTCATGCAAAATTATGGAGCATCAATCATTCCTAAATCAATGGGCAAAGTATTTATTTTATGCAAGTTGCAGTTGCACACTGCACTACGTTATCTTTCTCCAACAACATAACTCAAATTACCAAAGTACTCCAATGTGATTGCATGATTGTAGCATCTTATTCATGATGATAAAAAATTATTTGGTCAAATAAATTGATGATTAATTCCTTCATTCATGTTGAGAACTTGAGACTTGCTAAAAATTAAGTGCCTAGAAATTGTGAAAAATGCAGTCTCAATAAAATGGAATTATCTCCCTCATTTCTTAACAAAATTGAAAAATTCAAAATGATATAGGAACTAGACTTCAAGTTCTAAAAACCCTTTTGAGGGTTTGATGACATTTTCAATAGAGAAGGAGCAATTTTTAACAGAAAATGACTAAGACAAATTGGCGTGGTGAATGACAACAAGTTCAATTTTCTCAAAGTTTTGTAAATGCTCCCTCAAAAATAGAATCTTGGATCCAAATTATTAGGGGATTGGTTGGGTAGATATGAAATGAGAATTTGATAAATTTATTGTAATCAATCAAGCAAACAGGGGGATTAGAAAGGCTTGTTTCAGCCTGAGGAAATAGGATAGACTAGTTTCATTTCCAGCAATGTATTTTCTAGAATTTCTTAGAGTAAATTTGAATTCAAGCAAGTATTTTATTTTCATCAAGTGTGAATTAGTTTAGCCTTTTAAATTGATGCAAATGTTCCTTAGATTAGAATTCTCTTTCATTCAAGTGTTCACTTTTAAATTCCTATGATGATGTTCATGCAACCTATGATGCCATATGTCATGTTCAATTGATGATGATTTGCATGATTATTTTTACAAAATGATGATGTAATGATCTATGCTACAACTGAAATGATGCATTTTATGACATGATGATATGATGTATGATATGAGATGCATGTTACCATGTGACGCTTGATATTTTTACATGTATGATTTCATTATGTACAATGATATGAAATGAATTAAAATATGATGCACTATGATGTAATGATTAATGGAATGCAATACCTAATGAATGAAATGTGAAATTATGTAATGATGTGCATAGTGAAATGATAAATTAAATTATTTTTTTTACAAAAATATGATGATGTGGTACATAGGAATGATGTATGAAATGTATGGATTAACTAAACGAATGACATAGTATACAATGATGAGAGAATATAATAATTTAATGACCTGCAATGAATTAAAATGCAATGATGAGATGATAAAAATGTGACTATATGCAAAAATGACTAATACAATGCTTAATTAAATGCAACTACATGCAAAGAGAACGTAATAAAATGATGAATGAAAATTATGACTATTGAAATGAAAACCCTATCATGAATAATCACAATGATGAAATGCAATGGACTAGAAATAAAATGATATGAAATGGAATGCGACGAAGATGAACTGGTTGTTTTTGTTAACGTCCAATGTACTTAATCCCTTAATAAGAGAGATAAAATCATTTTAAAAATCCCAAGCCTTGGAAAAGTAATGCAAGATTTGAATGACATGGTTATGCAAGACACATTATGAATGCACTCTATCTTAAAGATGCAAAAGCTAATCAATGCAATGTTATCATAGTTTCAGTCATTTTGCCATGCTTGTTATTATCATTGAGCTTTTAAAATATTGTTAGTACAAACATCAATGGTATAATTAGACCATGATGACCTGAGTACTGCTTACATGGATTTTGATATTGAAAGTTAATACAAGCATCGAGGTATAATTGAACCAAGATGTCTTGAGTATTGCTTGTGTAAAATAGGCAAGAGCTAATCCTTTTCCTATGCAAATTGAAATGTCCTTGATGATACTTTGTTGATCATGTCTTGTGACAAATTTACACAGTATTAATGATTAACTCACAGATAGAAGATAAAGAAAATATCATTCTCCATCATCGCTCCTCTAGTTCATGACATCTTCGAGTGACTTAGGAGACATGATAACAAAAATTAAGATACAACAATTGAACATTCATGCGAAAGTGATCAAACCATGATTTAGATCAAATCATCCATTGATTTTTTTTATGGATCTTGATACTAAGTTTGATAGTTATTTTCCTAAATTTTGATTGATGTTCAATGTTGAATTTAGTGATCATTGTTTTTCAATTATTGTCTTGTTGTTGTTTGTCTGTTGTTCTAAGCTCAATGTATATTGTCCTAACTAGGTTCGAGATTTTGTCCCCAGTCTAGAAATCAATCTTTTTATTATGGATATGTACAATGATCACGAAGCCATTATGAGACGCTGATGTGATGCCTGAATATGTTAAAAAAGACTTTATTGTGAGCATATACAATGATGGAAAATTTGGATGAAAGCGAAAAGATGCACACACTAATAGATGGAGGAGCTAGTCTACAAATAGCGCCTATTTCCAGGTTTTCACTATTTGTTTTATTGTACTTTTTGATATTTTTTATTTTTTGTATTTTTTGTATTTTTTCCTTTTTCACTTTTTTTTTTTTGTGGCTTTTTTAGATATAAAACTTTTTAAGATGCAAGATGTTGATAGGCTCTTCGAGCATATCACCTTTTGGTGTTGATAGATGATAAGCACTAGACCCATATGTATTCATAATAACAAAAGGACCTAGCCAATTCGGTTCAAACTTCCCTTTCTTCTCACAATACTATTGATTGTGTGGATTCTCCTTCAGTACTAGATCTCCAATATTAAATACCCTAGGTCTAACCTTATGATTATAGCTCCTTGCCATTCTTTGTTGATATTATTTCAAATGGTCAAAAGCATCTTGACGATGCTCTTGCAACAACTCCAACTCTTGTAGTGTGGATACTCGATATTCTTCATCTAGAATTAGACCTTGTAGTGATACTCTCAAGGAAGGTATCTTAACCTTAATGGGCAAGATTGCTTCAGATCCATAGACAAGGGAATATGGTGTGGATCTAGTGGGTGTGAGGATACTCATATGGTATCCCACAAAGTAGGATTTAACTGAACATGCCAATCTCGACCAGCATCATTGACTGTCTTTTTTAAAATTTTCAAGATAGTTTTGCTAGATGCCT
Source organism: Cryptomeria japonica (assembly GCF_030272615.1). Taxonomy (NCBI): domain Eukaryota; kingdom Viridiplantae; phylum Streptophyta; class Pinopsida; order Cupressales; family Cupressaceae; genus Cryptomeria; species Cryptomeria japonica. The sequence continues at coordinate 58,398,312 of NC_081405.1, forward strand.
CATCTTGATCATTTCCTTAGGGATAGTATGGTGTGGAAAATCTGTGTTGGACATGGAATTTGTCACTAAGTTCTTTTACATGTTGATTCTTGAAATGTCTCCCATTATCAGTGATAATGGAAACAGGAATGCCATAATGATAGATAATATAATTGAGGATAAAGGAGGCAATTTGTTTTCCTGTAACACTAGTTAGAGGAACAACTTCAATCCATTTCGTGAAATATTTTGTTGTTGCGATGATAAACTTGTGACCATTAGAAGAAGGATGAATCTTGCCCACAAGATCAAGACCCCATTGACAAAAAGGCTAAGAATTTACAAGAGTGTGCATCTCCTGAGCTGGTACATGTATGAGGTTACCATGAATTTGACATTGTTTACATATCTTAAGAAACTAAAAAGAGTCTTTCTCCCTAGTCGGCCAATAATAGCCTAGTCACATGAGTTTCTTCGTAAGAGTAAGACCTCTTGAATGAGTGCCACAATACCTTGATTAACTTCTTTTAAGGCCATCTTATATTCTTCATGTTCAAGACACCTGAGGAGAGTACCATCCAAACCTCGTCAATAAAGTGTATCGGCAATGATGGTATAAAGAGCAGATTGTTAAATAAAGTTTCATTTTTTATTTTTCAATTGGTCCAAGAGAAAGGTATTGTCTTTCAAGTAGGTATATATTTTCCCATAAAGAGAGGAATTGGGTCCCACTAGGTGGCAAATGATTTAGGTATCAGGGCAATCATAGGCAGGATGAAATAATTCTTCTACCAGGAATTCATAACAAGCTTGATGTTCCCAAGTCTGTAGAAGAGAAGCAATTGTTGCCATAGAATTTGCAACTTTGTTGTCCAAACTTGAAATTTGTTCAAATGTAATTTCGACAAAGTACTGCTTGAAGTCATCAACCATCCTTTTGTAAGGCTTCAGCTTGTCATCTTTTCTTTGATAATCATTTTTGACTTGGTTAATTACTAGCTGAGAATCTCCATAAACATGCAGCTCTATGATATTCCATTCGATAGCCATTTTGATCCCAGTAACTAATGCCTCATATTTTGCCATGTTGACTTTGCTAATCTTCCTGTTAGTGTTGCTTTACTGAGAAGATGTTTCAATGGACCTATCTTAGCTATCATCTTGACTGAATGTGTCAGCATATAGTGTCGTAGTTTTTGAGATAGCTAAACATGATTTTTCAACAGATCTATAGTTGATCTCATACCGAACTAAATTCCTACTAATGTAATAGATAACTCTTTCTTTTCCTTCATGGTCTTGTTGTACTAAAAGAACACCCAATGATACCTTTGTAGCTAATATGTAGAGCAAGAGTGGTTTGCCTTCTATTGGTGACATTAAAACAGGTGGATTCATCAAATATTCTTTCAGTTTGTTGAAATCTTCTTCACACTTGTCATCCCATCTGAATGGAACATTCTTATGCAGCAAATGAGTAAATGCATAAAATCTATCTACCAACTGAGCAATGAATCTTCTGATAGACTACAAATTTCCTTGTAGTGACCTTAGTTTCCTAATATTATTTGGTGACTCCATTTTCATAATTGTTTCCACCTTTGTTGGGTTCACTTCTATGCCTCTAGTTAAAATGATGTACCCTAAAAGCTTACCAGTTGTGACTCCAAAAGCATATTTCTTTGGATTTAGATGGAACTTGAATTTTTCTAGATATTGAAAGATCTTATCTAGGATCTCAAGATGTCCTTCTCTAGTGAATGATTTTTCTAACAGGTCATCAACATAATCTTCCATGAATGTATGCATCATGTCATGAAAAATTATCGTCATTGCTTTTTGATATGTTGAACCTGTATTCTTTAGTCCAAAAGGCATGACGTTCCAACACAATGTTCCCCACAGACATGTGAAATTTGTCTTCTCCTAATCCTCAAGTGCTATCCTAATTTGATTATATCCAAAAACACCATCCATTAAAGAAAACATGGCATGTCCAACTGTTAAATCCACAATAAGGTCCATGTTCAACAAAGGAAAGTCATCATTTGGACACGCTTTGTTGAGATCTCTAAAATTTGTACATGTCTTAATAATTTTATTTGGCTTAGAGATAGGTACTATGTTTGACACCCATTTTGGATAGGCAAATGATCTTATGAACCCCACATCTAACAGTTTCATCAGTTCTGCTTTTACAAGTAGAGCTATGTGAGGATGCATTTTTCTCAATTTTTTCTTCACTGGTTTAGCTCCAAGAGAGACATTTAAATGATGCATTATGAGATCAAGATATAACCCTAATATATCTACATATGACCAAGCAAATTTTATTTGTCTCTTTTTAAAAAATTAAATGTAATCCTACTTCTCTTGTTCTAACAGTGATGTTGTTGGGTGTATGATCTTTGGATTGGCTTCTGTACCAATAATTGGTTTTGCTGACTTGATAAATATTGAAGACTTCTCTTGATAGTACTCAGGAAGAGTGTCAAGTCTCTCATCCTCTAGTGCCTTGATGGGATGGTGCTTGGGATAGACTAGCCTAGTCTATGCTCCTAGATCCTTTCCTTGGATCACCTGGTGTTCCCTACACACCCTAGGGTCTCTAGGACTTCCCCTTGCTTGAGGAATCCCTTGACCTTTCCCAATTCCACCCACCAATGAGTTGCAATGCTCCTCCTAAGGTCTCACCTATTCCTAAGACTCAAAACCCCTTACTATGGCTAATAAGGGCTATGCTTGTTCTACACCTTCCAAGGTCTTAGCAAGGTCATATTAGGTCTAATTCATGGTCTTTCCACCCATTCATGTTCCCCCAAGAGGTTTCAAGCCTTCAACCCCTTACCGATTTCACTATTTTGTGTCTTGGCTACAAAATAGGGCTACAAGGATTAGGACCAATTAGGCCTCCTAACCGGTCCTCTAGGGCTCCCTCTCACAAACGATGCACAAACAACCTAAACTCCCAAAATGGACTACCATTCATTTTGAAAGGGCTCAAGGATTTCTTTGGTTTTGGGCATCCAAGTGGCCGTACAGTGCCTAGGGCGAATTTTGGGGTTTTTAAGGGTTTTGTGAGGGTTTTTCTGGTCTGCCTGGGTCACAGTAAATATTTTGTGTTTTAGCCACCTTGTTTGGATTGGTGGTGACTTCCCCTTCACACTAGTGGTGCTTCACACACTCCTCTACACCTCCTCCAAAGGGTGCACTCTCTTCTGACCAACCTTGCTCTTCAAGACCTCTGCAACAGCAACCATTCCTAACCGGGCACTATCCAATCTCGCCTAGGAATGGGTCTTCAAATGGCTTCCTTGCATTTTCAAGGGCCCTTCTTGCCTGAAAATATGATACAGGGTCTCTACTCTCATTCCCCATGGTTTCATGGTGATTCCACAATGGGGAATGGAGTTATGACTTCATTTGCACAAACCAGTCCAAACTGGACAGTGATAATGCAATTTACAAAATATTTACAAACACACACAACCGGCAAATAAAAACCTAATCTAATTACTTACAGTGAAATTATTTACACCATGAAAGACATTCCACATAGGTTTACTCACAAATCAATCCATTAGTTTGCTCGGAAACTTCATTCAAACTGACTAGTAACCCAAAAACAGTCACAGTCAAGCTTTTCTTCCTTGGGTCATACAATGTCTGACATCCAACCCTTTAACTTAGGGTTTGTAACATCTTATACTACTCATACCTCACTCGGTGTGCCAAATTTAGGGTTGTCCATGCTAACCTAAGGATTTTGGCCTCCTGGTGGAAAAGTTGCTTGACAACTTTTAAAAGTTGTCATGCAACTTTTGCAACTTTTGAGAAACTTTCCCAATGTTTCTTTTCATGACTCCTAGACCCATATTGGGCCAACCTAAGGACACCACAAAGACACACATACCCTCCATTTTCAAGAAAATCTCAATCTTGACTTATGACCCCTAAGATCTCCACTAGGACACTAACTAGGACCTATGAGCCCATGGCTCATTATTTTATGTACAATGGCTTCATAAGAAGCATAACACAAATAAAAAAAGAAGGAGGGAGAGCTTGGAAGGGTGCTCTTGCACCATACTCCCCCTCTACACACAACTAATAAAAAGAAGAAGAGATGAGAGCCGGGTCTATTCCAAGTGTCTTGAGCTTGCTCTCCTCCACCCAAGTAACTTCAGATACTGGTTGCTCTGCCCATTTGACTAAGTGCTCCAAGTAGACTTGGTGTCTAGTGGAATTCTTCACCCTTGACTCCAAGATCTCCTCTTCTATAGGCTTCTTCACTTGAGGTAAGGTATTCACATCCAAGTCTTGTAGTACCTTGGCTTGGTTCTCAGTCTTCCCTGCTATCTCTCCCTTGTACATTACCAGATCAGCAACATTGAAGACTGGTGAAATGGCTAAGTCTGAAGTTAAATCAACCTTATAAGCGTTCTCACCATATTTTGCCAGAATTTTACAAGGTCCTACCCTCTTCATTTGCAGTTTGGTAAGCTTACCACTTTGCATCCTAGCTTTGCTCAAATGGACCATCACATAGTCACCCACCTTGAACTGAACTTCTCTCCTTTTCTCATCTATCTTGACCTTCAGTTTCTGAGTGGATTCAAGGATGACCTTCTTAACTTTCTCTTGGACTTCCTTGATGGTTTGAGTGAAGTCCTTTGCTTGACCACTCTTCATCTCCAAAGTACCAAGATCCCTCAACTCACATACTCCTCTTGGATGTCTACCATAGACAACTTCAAAAGGGCTTCTACCAGTGGTCCTATTCACACTATCATTATATGCATACTCTGCTTGTGGAATGACTAGATCCCATGTCTATCCATACTCCTTAGTTAGACACCTCAACAAATTGCCTAACACTCTATTGATGACTTCAATTTGACCATCTGTCTGTGGATGGTAAGCTAAGCTAAATGACAAGTTAGTTCCTAGTCTCCTCCATAATGTTTGCCAAAAATAACCCATGAACTTGTTGTCCCTGTCTAAAACAATGCTTAAAGGGTGAATCCTAACAATCTCTTTGAAGAAGAGATGTGCAACATAGATAGCATCATGTGTAGTCTTACATGGAATGAAATGACTCATCTTGGAAAATCTATCTACTACCACATAGATGATGTCCATACCTATTTTAGTCTTGGGAAGTCCTACTACAAAGTCCATGCTTATACATTCCCAAGGTCTGTTAGGGACTGGCAATGGTTGATAGAGACCAGCATTGCTTGATCCTCCTTTTGCTCTTTTACACACTCCACATTGCTCTAGATACCTCTTCACATCTCCTGGCAACTTTGGCCAATGGTAGTACCTCTGTACTAGGTCTAGGGTCTTATTAATCTCAAAGTGTCCACTCAACCTACCATTATGTTTCTCTTGGATGAGATTCTCCCTCATGGATCCTCTTGGTACACACAACTGATTACCCTTGAACAAGAGACCATTTTGGAGAGTGTAATCTGCATACTCACCATGGAAATGGTTCTCAAACTCTTTACAAACCCTGTAAGCTAATGAGAAGTCTTCATCTCCTTCATAGAGGTCTTTGAAACCTTCTATTCCTATGCTCTGCAACTATAGTTCTTGAACTGTCAACAACTTCCTGCTTAAGGCATCTGCCACCTTGTTAAGTTGCCCCTTCTTATGCTTGATGGTGAAGGTGAAGGATTGGAGGTATTCCATCCATTTCAGATGTCTATTGCTAAGCTTCTCTTGAGTGTTGATGTAACTCAATGCCTGATTGTCTGTGAACACCACAAATTCCTTTAGGAGTAGGTAATGCCTCCATTTCTTTAGAGACTGCACTAATGCATACAACTCTCGGTCATAGGTTGAGTACTTCTTCTTTGCTTCATTAAGCTTCTCACAGAAAAATGCCACAGGTCTTCCCTCTTGACTCAATACACCCCCTACTGCAATTCCACTTGCATCACACTCCAATGTGAATAGCTTATCAAACGTAGGTAGGAGAAGGATAGGTTTTGTGGCTACTTCTTGCTTCAACATTTGAAATGCTTTGTCAACCTGCTCAGTCCATTTAAACTTAGTTTTAAGGCCTCCTTTTATGGTTTCAAGGACTGGTGCACATATGCCACTGAAGTTCCTCACAAACTTCCTATAGAATTGAGCTAATCCATGGAAACTCCTAACTTCAATACCTATTTTAGGTGCAGGCCAATTCAAGATTGCCTCCACTTTGCTTGGATCCATCTTCAAGGATCCCTTGGACACCACAAATCCTAAGTAGACCAGCTCTTGCTTCAAGAAGTCACACTTCTCTAGGTTAATGGATAGCTTCTCCTCATGCAACCTCTCTAAGACTAACCTCAAATGCTCAAGGTGCTCCTCTTTAGTTCTTCTATAGATGAGAATGTCATCTAGGTACACCACCACAAATCTACTTGTGAAATCCTTCAACACTTCATTCATCAACCTCATGAAGGTGCTCAGAGCATTGGTGAGTCCAAATGGCATCACAAGCTATTCATACAATCCCTCTGTGGTCTTGAAAGCAGTCTTCCATTCATCACCCTCATTAATTCTTATCTGGTGATAACCACTTTTAAGGTCTAGCTTGGTAAAATACATAGCCCCTCCTAAACAGTCCATCAAATCCTCTATTCTAGGAATAGGAAACCTATACCTTATGGTGATCCTATTGATTGCTCTTGAGTCAGTGCAAAGTCTCCACTTGCCTCCCTTCTTTGATCCTAGCACTACCGGGACTGCACATGGGTTGATGCTCTTCTTAATCAGTCCTTGTTCCAATAACTCTTGCACTTGCCTTGCTACCTCCTTATTCTGATCAGGTGTGAGCTTATATGCAGCCTTGTTAGGTAAGGATGCACCGGGAACAAAGTCTATTTGATGGCTTATAGATCTTCTAGGTGGAAGTGTTGCAGGTGTTCCATCACTCACTATGTCTTTATACTCTTGTAACATTTGCTTCACCTCCTTGGGTACTTCTGCCTACAACTTGTCTTCTTCCTCCTTTGCCTTCACATAGATGGCACACTTCACTATCTCCTCCTCGTGTAGCAAGTTTAAAAACTCTTTACTAGTAGCCAATAAAACACTAGGTGTTCTTGAGTTTCCCTCTTCATCCTCTGTTAATGACTGAATCTTGAAGGTCTTGCTGTCCTTCTTAAAGGAAATGGAGTTCTCCTCTCCATCATAGACCACCTTCCTATCAAATTGCCAGGGTCTTCCTAGGAGCAAATGACAAGCATCCATAGGCAACACATCACAAAGGATCTTATCCTTGTATCCTCCAATAGAAAACTCTACCCAAGTTTGTTCAATGACTAGCACACTCTGTCCTTTGTTCAACCAAGTCACCTTGTAAGGGCTAGTGTGGGGTATTCTTGTGAGTTTCAACTTCCTAACTGCTTCTTTTGATATGATGTTGTCAGTTGAGCCTGAATCAACTATCACTTTGCACAACTTACCAAGAACTTTGCATCTCACCCTAAAAAATGCTCTCCTATGTTTGGGTTCCTCCTTAACCAACTGTCTGATCAAAATCCTACTGAACATCAGATTCTCACCAATTTCTGATTCAATCTGATCCACATCCGATGTCTTGCTGCTTGAAGAGTCCTCATGAGCATAGGCAACCCTCTTTCCACTATTTGATGATGTAGGCTTGTCAGGGCATCTATATGTCGAGTGTCCTAATTGTCCACAATTGTAACACTTCATTGTTGCAAAGTAGGAGTTACCTCTGCCAGTACCTCTACCCCTACTTGGACCACCTTGTGCACCTCTTCCTCTAGAATGGCCCCCTTTGAGATTGGTTTCACTGCCATGCTCAGTTAACTTGGCTTCTCCTTGGTTCCTTAGCTCATTTGCCTTGCTTTGGTAACCACCTCGGTGATTCACTTGATCTCTACCTCTGCCTCTACCCCTGTTATTGGAGTCTCCTTTCCTTTTGTTCCTCTCTTCTACCTTGGTAGCAAGCTGATGACACTTCTGAATAGTAGTAGGAGTCCATAGGCTTATCTCCTCTTGAATGTTCCACTTTAGGCCGCTTAGATACCTAGCCACCTTAATGGATTCATCTTCTTGGACTTTGAACCTAAGACATAGCTTTTGAAACTCCTCTGTGTAGGAGGCCACATCAAGATCCTTCTGCTTCAATCCCTGTCTCTTCTTATGAAGTTGGACTTCATAATCCTCTAGTAAGTAGTTCTCTTTAATCTTACTCACCATGGCCTTCCAATTGGCAATAGGTAGCTTCCCCATACTAACTCTCTCTTCTTGCAGGTACTTCCACCATGTCAAAGTTGCTCCCCTTAATCTTGATTTGGCAACTTTAACCTTCTGAGCCTCTGTCACTGCTTCACACTCAAAGTGGTTTTCCATGCCCTCAATCCATTCCATAACAGTGTCTATGTCCATTCTTCCACTAAAATGTGGCAATCCTTCAAAAGCTTTGGTGTTTAAGGCCTTATTAGCCTTCACAAAAGGTTCTTCATTGAACAAGGGATCTGGTTCAAGGATAATATCATCTATGTCTATAGTTTTCTTGCCTTTTCCCTTGGTGTCTTCATCCCAAGGTCCTTGTGTCCTCTGATCCACCACTTCCTGTAGTTTATCCCTTATCTCACTCATAGCTTCTTCAAGGACTCTATTCTTCTCCTTCTGCTCTTCTACCTCTCTAGCTAGCTCTGCATTGGTGACCATTTTGCTCTCCCCTACTGATTCATCAGTATATAGAGACATACACAATCCAACAAGTCTTTAACTTGCTCTGATACCAATCTGATGGGATGGTGCTTGGGATAGACTAGCCTAGTCTATGCTCCTAGATCCTTTCCTTGGATCACCTAGTGTTCCCTACACACCCTAGGGTCTCTAGGACTTCCCCTTGCTTGAGAAATCCCTTGACCTTGCCCAATTCCACCCACCAATGAGTTGCAATGCTCCTCCTAAGGTCTCACCTATTCCTAAGACTCAAAACTCCTTACTATGGCTAATAAGGGCTATGCTTGTTCTACACCTTCCAAGGTCTTAGCAAGGTCATATCAGGTCTAATTCATGGTCTTTCAACCCATTCATGTGCCCCCAAGAGGTTTCAGGCTTTCAACCCCTTATCAATTTCACTATTTTGTGTCTTGGCTACAAAATAGGGCTACAAGGATTAGGACCAATTAGCCTCCTAACCAATCTTCTAGGGATCCCTCTCACAAACGATGCACAAACAACCTAAACTCCCAAAATGGACTACCATTCATTTGGAAAGGGCTCAAGGATTTCTTTGTTTTTGGGCCTCCAAGTGGCCGTATAGTGCCTAGGGTGAATTTTGGGGTTTTTAAGGGTTTTGTGAGGGTTTTTCTGGTCTGCCTGGGTCACAGTAAAGATTTTGTGTTTTAGCCACCTTGTTTGGATTGGTGGTGACTTCCCCTTCACACTAGTGGTGCTTCACACACTCCTCTACACCTCCTCCAAAGGGTGCACTCTCCTCTGACCAACCTTGCTCTTCAAGACCTCTGCAACAGCAACCATTCCTAACCGGGCACTATCCAGTCTCGCCTAGGAATGGGTCTTCAAATGGATTCCTTGCATTTTCAAGGGCCCTTCTTGCATGAAACTTGGCACCCCCTTGAATATAAGTTGCATCATTAAATTCGCCGATGGAAGATAATTTGGGTTCTATGACATAGAGATATTAAGCAATAGCATAGTGATGGGGAGGTAAACTCAAAGAGAGTTAATTCCTTGTCTAAGGGCAGTCAAGTGTTGTCCTAGTGGGTTGCCTTCATTTTTCATCTGGTCTACTAATCAATTTAGATATCTCAACTCTCTAGGAGTTCTCCCAATCAAGATGTGCTCACTAGTTGCTCAGGCTTAGTTGAGATTCACAAGGGTAAATCCAACCTCACGCTCTCAAACTCCTAACAAATGCTTGCAGAGGTTATGGTAGGTGTTTATAATTTTTTCCAAGGGTAATCAACTAGTTTTAAGCATGGGTTTGATTCATTTCCCCATCGCTCCTTCCTTTCCCTATTTTCTAGGCCTAGTAGCCATAGAGCCCCAATTAGCCCTACCTAACCAGTTTTTATGGATTTTCTCACAATTTCCCCAAAGACCCACATAAAATCTTTGATGATCAGGATACCCTTTTGGAATTACTTTCCAATTTATGAAGTGAGGAATCTCAATCTGACCGTATAGGTACGGAACCCGAGAAATGCTTGTTTTAGAGGGTTTTAGGCTTGTTTTGGTCTTTTTCCAAGGGTTAGGTGTCTTCCTTGATCTGCCACACCTCCAAACTCACACATATGCTCTACCACACCCCACTTGTTCATTCCAAACACTCTGCAACTCCAACCCTTCTCATCCCTACAAACACTTGGATAATCTCATTCATTTCCTACCCGGGCTATGACTGAGCTCACCTAGGAAAAGGTGTTCATTGGCCTTTCAATGACCTCCAAAGGAAAATAAAATCTATGTACACTGTAAAAAGGTTCCATGGCTTGATTCCCAATGGTTATTGAGAAGAACTCAAAGGACTTCGAGCTGGAACCATGTTCGGGCCTCTCAAACCCTTACTCAGGCCGAGAGCTTGCAAAATTGAAAACTCAATTCAAACCTACAATAAAAATAACCAAAATTCTTCCTGAGTACTACAAGAACATGTACAAAACAACAAGCAAAGAACAACAATGCAATCAATCCATTAAGTACGGATTGCTGCTCTAATTCTTGAAAAATGCAAGGTAAAACTCAAAAATGGTCTCCAATTTGTATTCCAAACTACTCTAGGTGTTCAACAACCTCATTAAATTCATTCTCAAGTAATTTATATTCCATTTTTTACCTAACTAACTCTCTATTGGTTTCCTAACCAACTCTTTGCTCAAAAATGCAAAAAGTTGCTCAACGTTGCAAAAAGTTGTCAAGCAACTTTGACAACTTTTGCCAAAAAGTGCATTTTTTTTCTTACATGATTTGTTTTCTCCTCCAAACCATCTAGGATGAATAAAAACCATTAAATTAACATGTCTCAATGCCAAACAATTATATTCAAGGCATTTTTCATCAAAATGCAAGATTATGCCATTTTAGGCTTGCAAGGGCTTACAAGCCAAAATTGAGCAAATGCATTGTCCTAAGGCCATTCAACCTACCAAAACTTTTCAAAAACATATGTTGGCCTAAGAGAAAACTATTATTCACCATCTCAAACCAAACTATTGACAAACACACCAAAATGAAGAAGTTGAACTCAAAACTAGGTGCTCCTGCATCACATAGTCATTGGGAAAAGTATCTATCTCAATGGATTCATTTTGCTCCCAATCAATACGCTCTTGATGTACCCAAGGTAAAGGGTAATTTGGTTGGTTATTCTCAAAGGATTTAAGGTTCATAATAAAAATGTCCAAGTTTTCAATGGTTACTTCCAATTCTATGATGTTACTCTCCTCAGAATGACCTCTCGCGATTAGTCTTTGATTATCCTCGATGTTGTCAGAATTGGTATATTGTGATTCTAATTCAAGTGGTCTATACTCTGACATTTTTCCTTCATATGAGTGAACTATATAAAAATTGACATCTTTTGCATAACAATATCCTTCAGAGGATTCTTCAAAATAATATGAATCCCACTCCCACTCATTAGAGTTTGTCTCACTGGAAGCTTGTAATCTAAAGATTTGTTGATAGAAATTATGGGTAGCTTATTTTCTCTTTTTGACAAGTTATTGTTTACAACTATTCTCCTCCTCTTAATGCTTGTGGATTTCTTGTTGTTGGTGTTATTGTTTGTGGACCGCTTCCCCTTCTTGTTGTTGTGTGAGTGTTGTTTCCTTTATTGCTTATGAATAGGTTTGTCCTATCCAAAACCTAGTCTCGTCTTGTCTTTGGCATGTTGAGGAGGAAGTTGTATAGGTTATTGAATACCTTCTTTTCTTTTGCCTACAAGACCATTGCCATCATATCCCATTTTCTACAGGATATGAAATCCTTTTCCATATTATTTTGTTTGTAAGCTGGCATTGTTTATTTCTTGTCGGGATTCCTCTTCATCTTTGTACAACCATTGTAGGATGTCTTTATCTTCAATTTCTTTAGATAGAGTCCCTACCTTGAAAAATGATTCATCATTTATATTTTGAGTGGTTTTGAAACTGGTTGTTGCTTTGATGTTGATGGTTTCCCATATGATCTAGGAGAAAGTGGCAAATCTGATAGGGAATATTCTCATATTACTTTGTCCTTCAATTTCATCTTTTTCTCAAATTTGCCAAAGTGGATATAAATAAACTCTCCTTAGGTGGTGAACTAGAAGAAGTTGCCTCTCTATTATGTGGAACAATAACATCTATTACAGGTTTGACTATGTTATAATATTGAAAAGGGTTTGAATCTCCAACAATCGTGAATTCTTGGTCGTTGAAAGGAAGCTTAAAACATTGATGATAAGTTGATGGAACAACTTGGATTTCATGCATCCACTGTCTGTCCAAAAGTATGTTGTAAGATAGACTCAAGTCTAAGACTTGACACATTGTATCCTTTTGTATGGGTCCTACTCTGATTGGCAACACCGCTATTCCTTTAGAAGAAATTTCCTCTTCATCATATGCCTTTATTGTGATCCTTTTCCAAGGATCAACTGCATTTTTAGAAAATCCTAAAGTACCAACAAGACTTAATGAAGAAATGTTTAAACCAGCTCCTCCATCTATTAAGACATGTTTGACTTGCTTTTTATAAATGAGCACTTCAATATGAAGAGGAGCATTATGTGGATGTTGTAGAGACATGTCATCATCTTCTGTAAAGGATAAAAAATGGGGGGTTGTTAAATGTCCCACCATGGCTTGGAATTGATCAACACCTAAATCATTAGGGACGATGGTATCCATTAGAGCTTTTTCTAGAATGTCTTTATGTGTCGGGGAAAGTTTTCAAAGCTCTAATATGGATATTTGTGTGGGTGTCTTTTGTAATTGATCCACAAGGTTGTATTGTTTACAAGTGTATGGCACATCAATTGTTGGACCCCACAAATTCACCTTAGCTTTACTTCTTGTGATTGCATTTGCAAGTTTAGGTTGTTGTTTCTCTTTGACCACAATGACATTTACCACATTATCATAAGTGTGAGCATAATTGACCTTTTCTTTTTTCTTTGTTATCTTTTGATGTTGATGCTTCACCCTTTTTGTAATTTGGAAGTGGAGTTTTAAATGCAACATGTGCCTCATTTGTTTTATATACATCCATAGTTATTACTTTGTTATCTATCAAGTCTTGAATAACATGTTTCAATCTTTGACAATCATTCGTTTTGTGTCCCTTACTTCTATGATAATCACAATAATGATTGTCGTTCCACCATGCTAGTTTGATATTGGGCTTGAAATTTCTTGTTTCTAGTAATGTGATCAGTTTATGTGCAAGAAGCGTTTTTAAAGTCGATTCAAGTGGTTCACCAATAGTTGTAAATTTTCTATGAAATTTGGTGGAAGGTGGTTTAGGTTTGTTGTCATCTTGATTAACCACTCATGTATGACTTGATAGATTGAAGATAGGTTGTTTTGGTTTTACGTTATTAGCATCAACCACTCCATCTTTGACAATGTTTCTATTTCTTGTCCAAAATTTTGGTTTATCATTATTGTTATTATTGTTGGAATAATTTGCTCCCTCTTTATAGAGTTTTAATACTCCTCTTTTAACCAAAGCTTCTTCAATCTTGATTCCATTTTCGATTAGTTTTTCAAAAATTTATGGACATTGTAATTTGAGTTTGTAATTCATTTCATTGTTTAGATTATCAATGAAAATATCCATATTTTCCTTTTTATGGTACGAGGATACCTAGCAAACAATCACCTCCATCTTTGCAAGAATGAAATGAAAGATTCTTCATTTTTCTATTTCGTGATGCATAGATCAAGAATGGTTATTTCATGGTCAATGTTATATGAATACTGAGAGACAAATTTGTCTACTAGTTCTTCCAATGATTTGATACAAGGTGGAAGTTTTAAAAACCATTCCATGGCTTGTCCACCCAAGCTCCTTGGAAATAACCTCATTAGATAGGTCTCATTATGTGTAAATTCCATACTCAATGTACAAAATTCTCTCAAATGATCTTGTGGATCAGTTTTACCATTGTATTTGTCATATTTGGGAATTTCACAATTTGGTGGAAAAGATATCATGCTTAAACTTTTGTCAAATGGATATGGGCAAATATCTTCCAATGAACTTATTTCTTTATTGTTCCCCTTTGTATTTTGCATTTTTTGTTGAACTGTTTGTATTTGTTGTGTGAGTGCTCAGAGGGGATTATCTATATCATTCCTTGTTTCATTGTTTCTACTATGCTTAATCTTATCATCATGAGTTTGAGTGTCAATAGTTCGATTTGTATTGTTTTGAGCTTCGCTTGTCCTTTCAGTTTGTCTTAATTGTGTTACATCAAAGTCTTGAAGAATTTAACACCCAAGTGTGCCAACATTAGAAACTACTTCTCTTTGTCAGTTTCCAACACATTTTCCATGAATTTATCGAATCTAGGATCTTGGTGTGCTTCTTTGATTATATTTCCTCATTGTCATCATCCTGTGATCTATTTTGATGAAGGATATGATTTTCTTCTTCCATTGTGGATTTTTATTTTTGTTGTTTCAGTCTTTCCCTCTGATATCTAGTCAAAACCAACATGCATGTGGTTAAAGGCTTTTAAGCTTTTATTGTTGTTTCAAGTGCTAATTTGATGTGAGTTAACCAGGTCAAATAGGAAATATCCTATTGGTTAGAGTAGGTTGATCTGATCTAAAGCCCTTGTTTCACGATTAAGGATGATAGATGTCGATAAGGAAACTGTGCTTAAAATCAGAGATCAAAAATGATAATTATGCACTTAAAATGTTTTGATCTAGGCTATGTTAAAAAGGTTTCACTTACAAAACTAGATTCTCCTAACTTTGAAATTGATCTAACAATGATGAAAATGAACTCAACTCTAAAGAGGGTATTTGAATCTAACTTTTGTTTGTTGTCAAACATTGGATTTTTCTCTCTGTTAGATATATGAATATATATATATATATATGCACTAAATCAAATTGTGTTTGTACTAATATGTTTGGTCTATGCGCCACTCTATGCTTCCAATGCGCTAAAATGTATATTGGATGTGCTAATTTGTTTAGCCTATGCGCTACTCTATTTGGTCTATGTGCTATTCTATAACCTGGATGCATTATTATGTTTAGTCTATGCACTATTATGTTGGACCTATGCACTAAACTGCTCTAATGTTCAATGTTTTGACAATTTGATCTTGTTTCGAATTGAGGTTTTTGTGTGTTTCAATGGATACTTTTATGAATAAGGATTGCAAATGCAGAAGAAAGTAATCAAATAGTTGTTTTATTCTATGATCTAAACATTGAGTGTATGTTCTAGGATTTTTCCAATCCCAATGATTTCCACAGGTTTGAACAATTGAAGATAAATCAATCAAATTCTCCTATTCTCAAAAGGTAATCATAATATCGCAACTCACATCTTGGAATCTCCTTCAACTCAAACAACCTTGTCACACCTGAGGGTGCGCCCGTCTTTTTGCCTTTTGCCAGAAGTTGAACCAAAGAAAATTTCTCCTCAATTGGACTATTTTCTTGGCAGTCTTATGGTGAGTATCTTGGGGGTGGATTCTTCCCCACCCTTGCACTATGATATTATAATGTTTGGTTACTGACTCAGCTAGATTCTATACTTAAAGTTCATAGTAAGGATTTTTCGTTCAGTGCATCAATGATAAAATCCCTCAAGAGACCTCCCAACCTTTAAAACAAAGGATTTACGCATCACAAGAGTACTAGGGGAGGACTATCAATGAACACTACCATTGGAGGTTATTTTCATCACAACCACATTTGATTATAGTGGGTTGGAATAATTTGGCTTTAGCCATTCCCACTTAGGTCGTTCCTCTCTCACCCGACCTTATGGGCTACTCGGGAGGGCATGCCTTCTAAAGGTATTATCCTAATGCAATGAATTGAAAGAGTGATTCTGGCCTTTTGGTCACCCAATTAAGGGGAGAGCATATGCCTATCACTTTACAAGCATGGAATACATGGTGTTCTTTAACCTTCTAATTAAACTAGGTGCCTCATTTAACAAAATGAAATGACTCCAGCCCCTGCAAACATCATTAGTAGTTTCAAATTTTGGTCTTTGACAACGTAAAATGTACCTACAAAACAAAAAGATACAGATTGGATTCAGAAATTTAAAAATTTGCAAACAAAAATAGATGCGCTAAAATAGAGACTAGATGTGCTAATATTTTCATTCTATGCACTAATAAAACTAGTTAATGCACTAAAAGAAACTTCCCATGTGCTACTCTATCAATTCAATGCGCTAAATATGAAAAATAGAGAATGCAATAGGATTCTGTGGATGCGCATAAACGTTAGGCAAATGCGTTGATATGGGTAGTGAATACACCAAAACAAAACTCTTATGCATTAATATTTAAGACCTATGCGTCGATATTTGCAGAAGATGTGCTAAATTGTTTGTCTGAGCTAACCTATCAATAAACCTACAAAAAGATATTAAAGACGGGGCAATTGCCCCACACTAGGCACTAAAAATGTATGCTAGGAATGTGAATCAATCAAGTAAAACACTCAAAACACACCAATGAAACATTATATTAAGGAATTAATCAATAAACAAAGTAAAAGAGCACTCCCCAATTGCATCTCATTGTCCTCTATCTCCAAGGACCTTGTGGATCTGTTGATTTGCTCTCAACAGGATGGACCTCCAAGATGACAACCTGAAGAACGAGTATGATATACTATGATCCTACAATCTAAATGAAAATGAGATGAATGATCATGATTCTAGATTAACATGATTTCTATGCTATGATCAAATAAACATTATGCGAAGATGCAAAAACTATGGATGTTGCTATGCTCAATATGTATGCAAAGCTTAGAATGCGAGATTAAAGATTAAGTATGCAAGATGAAAAGAAAATCCCTTCATGAATGAAAAGTGGGGGTATTTATAGCTTTTCCAAGGTATGGGCCTAGGTGGCAAGATTCAACGATCTAGATTCAGCCTAGAGAGATAGATGATGAGATATGAAGAAGTTAGGATAGGCTTAGGGAGATATGACATTTGTCATTCTTGGAAGGACAAGTGACATGGAGAGGGAGGACATGTGGCAATGAGGCCATGTGTCCTTATGAGGGGAGAGACACTCCATAGGAGGTTAGGATAGGGGTAGTTTGAAAGGATAAGGTTGGTTCAACCCAAGGGTTAGATGGTAGGTTCAATTAGAGGAGAGTTAATTAGGTAGTTAGAAGTTAGGACGCATGTGACCAAATTTGAAATTTAAAAATTCAAATTAAGTGGGAGGGGATAATTAAATTAAAAAAATTAATTAAATTTGCTCATTTAATTAGGTAAATGAAGAAAATGATTCATGATGGGAAGAATTTAGAAAAGGAACTATTCAAATAAATTATTCAATTTATTTATAAGTAGAAGAATTAAGGATTCATTATTTAAATAACTCATATTTAATTAAATCTCTCTAGGCCAAATTTTAGTGTATACACAAGTCACCAAAGGAAAAGGAAAAAATAGAACCAAGTAGGACAAAAGGAAATGGCAAAAAATAAAACTAAGACCTAAAGCATGACAAACCAAGGGGCACCAAAGGAATAGCTATATATGAAATCCAAAAGTTTAAAACATGAATCAGAGATGAAAACACTCTCAAGCACTCAATGAACTAGCATGTTACCACACACTTGTACCAACTTTTGACACCGTTGCCCCTACAATGGCTTATAGCACACTTGCAACACTATTGGAAGCAACCTTCAACTGAATTTATGTGTATTAGATTATGGAACCTTACTAATTTAAACTACTCAACCAATTTTAGGTCATGATTACAGACCATTTTAGATAGTACCACATTACTTATATTGTCCTACATGGTATCCTTGTTCCACCACAAGTAGAATATCTCTCAGTTCTATTTTTTTATTATTAGGGGAGAGGACCCTTTAGTGGAGCATCCTAACTTTGTGCCTCCCAAAATCTACCATGTATATTTCAAATCACTTTCAATTTTGTACAATTACTTACTAGTCAAGTCCCCATACTAAAAAAAATTAGTTGAGTCTACATGGTTGAATATAATACCACATCACATGTTTTTTTGCTAAGGGGTTAAAAAAAGTCCCAAAAAAGAAGTAAGACCCATAGTTGTGCACCAAGTCATGTTTATTGGTGCGTTGATGTGGCATCACATAATTGGTTACTTTTTTGGTTTTACTGAAATCTTTTTGGGGATAAGTATTGACATGACATTTTGTGTGCTCCACTTAAAGGCTAATTGTGCCCAACGACCATCCCCACTGTTGGACTCCACTCCACTTCGGGCTCCTCTCCCGTATAAAGAGTACATTCTAGTTTTTTATGTCCATATGATGCTACTAATTGATTTCAAAGGCAAGACACTCATTTCAAGGGAACATGTTTCAAGAAGCAACATCCATATCATTATTTATATCCTTTTTATGAGCATTTGAATAAATTTTCTTTTTGATGGCTATGATTTTATTTTGACATGCAATCTCATGCTAGTTTGCATGGAAGTCAAAGTGGAGGCAAAATGTAATGGTAAAAATTACATACCTTGCACTTTTCTGCTTCATTTCATACTCACTTTAGCTAGGGTATCTTCTATGATATAGAAAACATACGAATGGTGTGATTTCTATTGAAAGTTGGCATGTAACCCAAGCCTAGCCTTGTCCCATTTGCACTCACACCCAAAGATTGGTCCTAACTCTCATATTCATTCATTTGTCATCTCACTCAAATTTACAATTTCAAAAATGACCCCTAAACTTTTAAATTTTAAATTTTGCTTGTCCTATTTGTACTCACACTCAAAGATTGGTCATAATTCTCATATTCATTCATTTGTCATTTGACTCAAATTTACAATTTCAAAAATGATACCTAAACTTTCAAATTCAAATTTTAAGATCAACCTTACACTTCTCACGTGATTATCATATACTAGCTTAATACATAAAACATTTTATTTATAACTTTTAAAATTGTATTTAAAAAGATTATCCTAATTCATTTAAAAGATTTTTTTTAAATAAATATTTAATTATTATAGCATTTTATTTACGTCACTATCCGTAGCTACCATAGCATTGATCAATATTGTTTCCGAATAGAATGCTTGTTAAAGGTCTCGAAAATTTTCTTGTCAGGAATGGGATTCGAACCCATGCCTCACGTAATACATTAAACATTTTATAAAACTGTCAAGAATGGGATTCGAACCCATGCCCTTTCGGACCAGTACCTGAAACTGGCGCCTTAGACCAACTCGGCCATCTTGACCTTTCGAAATTATTTTGAATTTTTTTTTAATTATATCTATATAAAGCAGAGAAAAACCAAGCGTAATCAATTATTTACGCAAAAAACTACACTGGTGAATGCGAAAACCAAAGCTAGAAATAATATCTTCTGAGGAAGCAAAAGTTTATGCATATTTCCATCAACTCTTAAAAGGCTCTAGTTTCCCCTTTCTAATTTATTTATTTTTAAAAAATAAATAGGGTTTATATATTATTTTAATATTTTTCAAAATAATTATGTATTAAATTGAAGATACTTACATAATAGGCTTAACTTTACAATGGTAATGGATTTTATTATGTGTAAGAAAAATAAACATAGTAACTAAGATTTGAAAGCATTTATAACTTTACAATGGTAATGGATTTTATTATGTGTAAGAAAAATAAACATAGTAACGAAGATTTGAAAGCATTTATAGCAAAAGTGTAATGAAAAAGCATTGTTTTTAAAAATGGTTAAATTTATTTTTTATTTTTATTATTTGCTAATTGTTTGGAAGACAGATTTTTTATTTTATTTTTATGAGATTTGTTGTGTAGGTGATTTTTATCATTATTTTTTAGGAAACACAGGAAATGATTGTGTTAGATAAAGATACTTTTGTCTATGATGCACCTTTGACTAGGATTATTAATTAAATAAAAAATAGAATGCAATGAATTTTTTATTTTTAATTAATTAATAATCATGATCAAATGCGCATCACATAGACATTTTATTTTATTTTTAATTTGATATTTATCGTCATATTTATATAGATTTTTTTAAATATTAGTATGCTAGTTTACACACAAATGTCAAGTAAATGTAGCTTCTAGTCCATGAAGGGTTGCTCAAATTCGATAACCATCCTTGAGTTGTGAAAGCTATTAGGCTAGCATAGAATCTCAAGTAGAATTAGAAAGCTCAACAATAATCTAAGCCAATCTAGAAGAATCACAATGTGCCATGACAAAGGTTCAAATTGAAAGTGTTTGAATAATTTATTCTAGTTTAACGATACACAACTTGGTAATTTCATTATTTTAGTTTATAGTTATTAGGGAACATCAATTTGACACCCCTTAACTTTTATTGAAGGGAATAATGAACACAATCCCACTTAATCTTCACATAGCATAGTTGCAAAATCAAAAACCATTCAATAAAGAAATAAAAAAAAACATTCTATTTAATCTAAGAAACCCTTACGCAAGCAAATAGTAAAAAATAACACTATTCAAATTGCATTTATAATTTAATAATATTATAATATAATAAGAATCAAGAAAGTGTTATTTAGGAGATTTTCAACATGTAAAAGTTTCAAGTAGTAACACAATCACCAACTTGTTGAGCAATAATCACAAAAACTACCTACTCCAAAAAACATCTTAACTCCAAACCCTACATTAGAGTTATGGCCAAAATTTAATACCTAACCCCGCATGTAGCTTGAGTGCCCCAATCCATGCAAAAGCAACCTTCAAAGATCAACATTCTTTAAAATAAAATTTGATTTGTAGGATAAGAAAACTTGAAATGCAAGTAATCTCAACTTTTGCAAAATTAGGAATTAACTTATTAGATGATTCCAATAATTTATCTCTAGAAGTGCACCTAAATTTAGCTATCCCCAATATTAATTAAAATGTTCACAAGATATACATTGTATACCTAACATAACATTATCCCCCTTGTTGTATACATTACAAGCATATTACAACATATATTAATAGATAGGGATAATAATACATACAACCAATCCATGTCAGTACTACTTCTCAATCAAGTGAGGGATTTAGTATACAATGACTTTGTTGGTCATTCCAGGTGATTCTTATAACACTCCTAGGGGTTTGCCCTCTCCCATCATAGGATATTATAAATCAATGGGCAATGCTTGAGAATTTTTCAGAAATTGAGAGAATTCTCCTTCTCTTTTGGCTCTACAAGACCAAGGTGGGAATACCTAATAATACCTAAAGATTTAACAAATTAACCATAAGTATCATCTATATGCAGATAATTCTCATATTTATGACTAGAATACACAAGGTTACACTTAGAATTGGCTCAATTCCAACTACCCATATTTATTATGCATCTGAGAATGAAATCTTACTTTAATTCTACTCCTGGTAGCACAATAGAAATGAAGCTTGACATAATTCTGAATTGGTTACTAGAATTCAACAAATGGGACCAGTGCTTATATCCATTGGGCAACAAAGTCATACATTAAACAAATTCCTATGAAATGCACTTGCAAATCTGAGAACCTATGCCCGACATAAGCACTCTAATTCATCATTCCAAACCATACTTATGTGATCTCTACCACATTCCTTCATTATTGTAAATGCACCTAGAGGATTTAATTTCTTCCTCAAAGAAAACCATTAAATGCACTACGCACTTGTGAGATTTTTGCAAGGACAATCTTATTCATTCTGAACAAATAAACTCATGTAAGCAAAAAAAGACTAGATATGAGAAAATTTGAATTAATTATTTTATTATTACTGAAGTATTTCATACAATTCATGCAACACAAAAAA
Source organism: Cryptomeria japonica (assembly GCF_030272615.1). Lineage (NCBI taxonomy): Eukaryota > Viridiplantae > Streptophyta > Pinopsida > Cupressales > Cupressaceae > Cryptomeria > Cryptomeria japonica. The sequence goes on from NC_081405.1 coordinate 58,420,313, forward strand.
TTGCATCTATAGTTTCTAAACAAAAGCTTCTTACAAAGCAAACTAGTCTACCCATCCCATACAAAATGAACTCAGAACCCTTGCAAAGTAACCTTGAATTCCCTTTTATAACATAAGGGAGCAACAAGCTTCATGTTACTTTACCACATGTCACATTTTAACTTGCATACAAAATAAAATGCTAAAAGCATTCCATGACCGGAAATACAAGAGAAAGGAAGGAAACAACTCAGCCAACAACTCCTAATGATTACTTCTAACGTGATTTACTGGGTGTCAATATGTCCATGTTGAGTTGGAGAAAAACTAAACTTGTTGGTGAGCTAACACTTGTGAGTCCTACTAGAAATGACATGTAAATAGGACAAAATATCTTTGGTTAAAAAATGACCAAGGCACTGAAATCTTCCCTTGCTTAGCTCTTCACTTTTCTTTCAACAAAAGTTGATTGCAGGCATCTAGATGAGCATTATAAGCTAGACTTTCCATAGTTGCATTTTTTCTATTGAGAATTCTAACACTATAGTCAAGCTCATACAGGCCATCCAACTATTTATGCAAGTTCTCCTCTAGCTTGTCAATGTCATCTATTACTATGTCAATTATATTATGTCGAAGAAATTTTCAAATTCAATTTTTCACTCTTATTTTGTCCCATCCTCCCTAGTTTCCTTAACAAATGGTGGATGAATAGCGTCCTGCAATTTATTGAATTTGGCAAGAGATTTTGCTATGTGTCCATGAAATTTGTGATGCTCAACTAACCATACATCTACCTCACACATCATAGTTTTCAATTCATCAATCATGCCTTCCCATGACCTCTCAACATTCCTTAAATATTTATGTAAACAATACAATGATTGCTACTTTTTTTACAAGTATTTTATTACGAGCTTCAAATAGATTTCTATTTTTCTCTCTCTAAATGATTTGGTCAATCTCTTGATGCCTTATCCACATAAGCTACATATGTGGCAACATTTTTTGAAAGTTGGCTTTAATCAAGTTTTGAGCAATTTTGAACTTTCCAGTCTTTAACTCTTTCTTCAAGGATACATTTTCTTGTTGGGAATTGACCAACTACCTTTTTGCTTCTTCTCTTTTCCCTTTCTCAAAAATGACATTAGTTTTAATTTTGAAGATGTGGCCTCTACTTCCAACAAGAGGCCTCTACCTGAAGACACTCTGAGTGGCTCTCTCGAGTCATTATTATCCTTCCTAAGCTCTGTAATTGTTTTCACTTGTTCCTCTACGTTTGCTCTATTGAAAAAGGTTGTATTTATCTTTAATTCTATCACATCAGTGGTTGAGATGTCTTTAAGCCTGTATACCATAAACTGCCCTAAAATTTGTTGTAGGTCAGTTATTGTGGTTGGCCTCTTGCCTTCTGGATACAAGCACCACATTGAAAGAGTTTTGTTTGAAAGCCTAAAGTTTGATCCAAACCATAACCTATCTAACCCCTCATTTGTTAACCTGCTATCAACACCTTCGCATCTTCTCAACTTATCAAAAACAACGCATGATGCAAGGTCTAGGTCTGAAATTAATAAGAAACCAACCTTCTTCAACATCTCTCTTTCTTCGTCAAGTGTCATATTCTCTAGTTATTCTTTTACACCTTCATAGAACTTCTTGTTATATTCTTCATGTTGCTCCATAGGAATATCAACTTGTTTGCCAATTAATTCCCTTCCTTTCTTTTTGTAAACAAACATCTTGATTTTTTTTGAATGAATGAATTCATCATTAGACAAAAATATTTCTGAAGTGTTTCTCCTTACATCCTCAGTCAGATAATATGCTATATCTATAATTTCATCATTATGTTCATTGGGAGGCACATAAGGCAACAACCTTACTTCTTGCACCACCTCCTCTTGCTCTTGTTATTTCAATCCCTCATCAATTCCTTATGTTACTGCAGTACTGGTAGATGGGGTCGGGGACATTTGAGCTAAAGGTGGAGTCACCACTAGCACTCCCACTTCAAACATAGAGGACTTGGGGATGGGGGAAGAGTAGTGGAAAAATTAGCCAAGATAGTACCAACATCCTAAATAAATAGTTCCATCCTTTTAACCCTATCATCTTCTTTTGGAAATATTCCCTAGTAGGATGGGTATCCAAGTCACCTCTTGCTTTCAATCTTTTTTACTTTAATTTAGATGACATTCTCATCATCACCTCTTCATAAGATTGGCAGTTTCTCATCAGTTCAAAAATTCATGACCATAAGCTCCTAATGTAGCAGATTTCTTGGTAGAGGTATAATACCCCTTTGGGTCAAATTGCCTTGTTGTTAGCCCGATTGGTAAATGAAAAGAGTTTAACAACTTGTGAGCCTACTCATAACCTTTGTTGGTCCTCACAACTAGAATGACAACTAGGTAATATAACACAATTTAGAGATTGAATATCCTTGAATAGCTAGCTTTCCTGTAGCAAAGGCTTATTTACTTATCAACCAGGGACATAAAATTAAAATGGGCCAGTACTGTATGTGCACCAAGTTCATATTGCAACCATTCTATATTACTGCAGGAAAGGAAATTCTTGTAAAGTAAACACGCAAAAACTCAATGAACTAATACTTAATGTCACAAATGGAAATTACTTTAAACAACTATTGTTAAATGATAAAGTTCTGGCAAGCAACAAGAACTACTCTACTGTTGTGGTTGCAAGAACAGACACAGGAACTGTTTCCAGTGGCTGCAAGAACAGACAATTGCTAAAACAACTATTACAAAAGAATGAAAACTAACTGGAACATACAAAGGATTACTCACCAAGTGGGCCCCCTTGAGTGAGTATCTCCAGAACTTCAGATTACAATTGTTTAAGCATTCAAAATCACATTGATCTCTTTATTTCATCTTGACTGTGAAAAATACATAAACTACCAGAAGACTACGTATTAAAAATATTATGTTCGTTCTCTACTATCTCCAAGAGGAGAGAGATCCCTTTATTTATAAGAAAACTTATAACAAACTCCTAACTGATCGACCATATCCCTACGAGATAGGTGAACAGAATTTATTAATAAAAGAAGAAGAAGAAGTCAGCACAGGAAAACAAAACAACATATGTCCTGCAACTGAGAAAATATAGCATGACTTGCTTCCTGGATCTAAGCTCCACTAAGAACAGTTATAAATGCTTCATAAGTCATTCTGTTGAAGAACCGGTCAAGTGGCTTTGATCATTATTGTTTTTCTCTGATTGGGTCTGCATTGCGGCTATATACTTGGTGCTTCTTTAAATCGCCACTTAATCTTTACTTTACCTTTGCCGCCCCTGCATCATGATATTAATGTGCACAACAAACATATGTATATACTAATGCTAACATGATATAATATAAACCATATTTAAAATTGATTTTAGATATTTACATAGATAAATCATTTAAAACTATTATATGACATCCTTAAGTATAAGTCAAACCAGTTTCAAAAACACTTAAAAGGTATCAACTAGGAGAGTATTATAATCCAAATGTCATCTAATCACAAGACCTAGGCAAGAGTATTATATCAAAAATCTATCAAAATAGAGACATTATTTAGGCTCATCATCTCCCCCTAACCTAACTTCTTGCTAATCCTCCAACAAAAGGAAAATTTTGGATTTTTGCATTGATTTGGAAATTGCTTGGAGTAACCTACCCAGAACCACCTGCAGATAAACTCTAGTAGAATCCCTTCATTTTCTCCAATCTCTTCCACCTGGTACGTTCTACTACTTCACTGTATGGTGGGTCATTGTCCCTGTATCCCATCAATGGCCATAGGAGGATTGGAGGCTGAAAACTGAGAGGCAACCAATGTCGTCCCTTTGTTCTTCCCAAGTGCATATACTTGGGTGCTCTATTTAAGGCTACATGGTATTTTTGCATAGAGTGCGGCTTAGATTGCCTTAACTCATCTGGTAGCATTGGACTATATGTCCTATTGCTACTTGTCCTTCCCTTGGAGCCATTTGTTCATATTCTTTATACACTTCTTCCCTTAAGGGTAGGATATCCTTTTGCATAATCTGGAACATATACAATATTTTGCCAGTCAAAATAAAGTCGCCTAGGCTACCTTGATTCAGCCCTTAAGGGCAGTGAAAGCTCAAGTTCTTCCTTGTTATGCACCTGAAACTGTTCTCCCCTTGCTATTTCGTTCTACATCCATGACATAAGAGGTCTTAATTGGATATCTCCAATGTAGAGGAGAGGGTTTCAATCAACATCATTAGGAACAACATAGTTATGCACATAAAGTTCGCAAAGTAGATTCTTAATTGTTGTAGGAGATGTATGATAAGCATTGTATAATTCCTCTGTTGTCTGCAATGAGGGACTTAAATCCCTGACACTTCTCATCATCTGGAAACTGATATGTTGTTCTCTTAAATATAGAGAGTAAACACGAGGAGGAGCTCGACATTGCATTAGTTGTGGTACCATGGTGGCTATTGTTTCCACCTTAGCTTTAAGCTAAGCAATTTCCTCATCCTTTTGTTCAATAATTCTCTTCTGCCAGTCAATTATCATTTGCATTTTTACCTTTTCCAATTCCCAATCCTCATAGAGAGCAAGTCCCACCGCATGACTAGTAAGGGAAATAGGTGGCCTATGAATAGGTACCCTATGTTTCTTCTTTTCAACTTTACTCCCTGCTTCAATAACCTGTTCTACAGTAGATGCTAGGCTTTCCAGCCTTTCAAAACCTACTTCTTTCTACGGTTGCTCAATATTCTGGAGTTCCCCTTCTTGAAGTTGCAGTTCTTGTTCTTCCTCAATATTTTGTAGTTCTTCCTCTTTTTCTTGTTCCCTTTGGGGTTAGTTAGGTGGAGAAGGAGGAACATCATTGTGAGGTGGATTGTGTTGCTCTTGTTCTGGAGAGTCAATCAAGATGGTAACATTTGGCTCCGTTGATTGGTCTTGGTTTTTAAGCTTTTTCCGGAGCTTGCCACTGCTTCTCCGAGATTTCCCTTTTGTGGCTGCAAGACTACTTCCTGTAGTCAACTCTTCAACCACTTCAATGGTTACAGGAGAAACTGATTTTACAACTTTCCTTTCCTTGGCCGCAAGAGAGGGCAAATTGTCACTTTTACCTTTCTCTTCCTTATGTTCTATGTCAACCTGTTTTTCTTTGCCCTTTTCCTTTCGTGTGGCAACCTAGTTTTTCTTAGACTTTGAGAAGGAACCCCTCCTGTAGCTTCTTCTTGTAAGGGTTCCTCTACTGCAGGAATATTTTGTTCTGATGATATCCCGGAGGATGAGGGTCCAAGAGGGGAACCAGGTTTTTCAAGGTTTTCTAAATTTTCTTGTTCTTGAGATAGAAGTGGCTCCTCTATAACCATGTTTTCTACCCTAAACATCCTAATTTCAACAAATTCATTCCAAGACATAGGAGAGACATCTCTCAAAGATATTTCAACTAATAGCTTAGTTAGGCAATGATGAGAAACAGAGTGAGGCCTACCTTTCTGGGTCTCTGTTGCACTTATGGAAAGAAGGTTGTACAATAGGCTTGGAACACTCATCCTTCTTCCATGGCGTAGATGACTAAGAAGCTTGAAGTGATGGGAATGCAGACAGGAGAACCTTCCTTCACAGGTTAAATAATTTAAAACATACAATGCTATTGCTTTCCATTTAGGTGGAAGAGATTCTTGCCTAGCTCCTTGTCTATCTACTACTAATGGTGGGTCTCCCAGACGTGTAAATTTTGCTCTTGCACTACGTGCATCCTTGGATTCTGAGTACTTTTCTCCATCTGTTGGTAACCTAGTTACCTCTGCAATTTGTTCCTCTGTAACCACCACTCTCAAACCTTTTACCTAGGCTTCTCCATCTGAAAGTGTGCAGGTAAATTCTCGTGCAATTTCCTCATTAAACTCTGTCAGCTTCAAAAAATAATCCTACCAACCATTGTTACAGAATATTGGCTCACAATCTTTGTCCTAAAGAAGGACTTCATTGACTGTTGACTCATGACGAACAAGTGGACCACCCATTACAGTGATAACACTTTTTACTCTATAATGGCATAAATCTACCCAATTTCTGCACTAGGTTCTACACTAAAATATACTCAATGTGCCTTTACTTGGTCGAAACCTAGCTGCAATCTAAAAATAGCTCTAAGCAGACATAAAAGCAGAATACAAGATATTACCTCAAACTAGAAATTTGAAAAATAAAACGCAATTCGAGAGGTCATAAGAATAATCTACTAGAGTTGTTATTAGCGTACTTCCCCCCCCCCCCCAACCTAAGGTTTAACAGGTGTCCACACATGTAGAGGAGGACTGAAAAAGGACACTATGCAAAATATCATAATTATAGTTATTATGGTTTAATTATATACATGCAACAAAAATAAATACACGCAAGCATACCTGACATCACGCGAGAATGACTGCAGCTGAAGACATTGAGTCATCATGCATGGAAAATGAGGCAGAAATGGATGGAATGAAAGGAAAGAAATGAGTGAATATGGAATGACATATTTATTATGAAAAAAAGTACTTCCTCCAGATGTGGAAGTATTTATTATGATCATGCAGCAAAGATTTAAGATGGAGTGGTGACGGCAAAGTCATCGCCAATTACTGCAGAAATCTTGGCATGCTCAGCAGTGGAAAACTAGTGCAGAAAGTTATCTTTGCTAAGAGGTTTGTGGTACAAGCGCAATGGATGACCATTGACTAACAATTTAAACTTAACAGGATCAATTGTAGATAATCTAACGACACCATTAAAGAATGTTTCAACTATCTCATAAGGCCCCAACCACCGTGTCTATAATTTTCCCAAATTATCTTTATACCTCGAATCATAGAGAAGAGCCTAATCACCTGACTTGAATGATTTATCTTTGATATAGCAATCATGCCACTTCATGCCCTGGTTTTGAACAGATTCGGTATGCTGCAAGGTAGACTTTCTTATCTCATCTAAGGCATTAAGGTGCAGGAGCCTTTCCTCTTGTGTTGTAGAAAGAGTCATGTCTAAGGAAATAGTTGTTCTCAAGGTTTTATGCTCAAATTCTACAGGCATCATTGCTTTTGTCCCATATACCATTTCAAATGGTGTGAACCTTGTTGTAGTTTTCTAGGTGGTTCTATAAGCCCATACTACTTGAAATAATCTGCTAGACCAATCTTTTCGGTTAAGAGCTACTATTTTGGTCAATATTGATTCAAGCTCCTTGTTAGTGATCTTTGCTTGTCCATTAGCCTGAGGATGATAAGGAGTGGATTTCCTATGCTTGACATTGTATTCATTAACCAGGGCTGTGATCAAAGTGGAAGTGAATTGTGCCCCTTGATCTGTTACTATTTCTCTAGGAACTCCATACCGAGTGAAGATTTCTTCATATAACAGTTTTGCTACCTTATTATCTCTAGCATGCTTGAATGCTTTGACCTCTACCCATTTAGTGACATAGTCGATACAAACAAGAATGCAGGACCGACCATTTGATGATGGATCAATTGGCCCAACAAAATCTAAGCCCCATTTGTCAAATGGTGTAACAACCACCTAGGGGTGTAAAGGCATTTCATCAGACCGAGTTGGTCTTCCCATTCTTTGACATCTCTCACATTTCCTGGTGTATTTGACTACATCCTTGTGCAAGGTTGGCCAATAGTACAATATGGTTAATATCTTGAGAGTTGTTTTTTTGGCTACAAAGTGACCTCCACAAGGCTCATCATGATAGGCGTGAAGTATATCATATGTCTCATCTTCCCTTACACAGCGCCTCATAACTTGATCTGGCCCTATATAAAACAAGCAATCTGTTATCCATTAGAAGTTGAAACTCTTTTCTACCAGCAATCTTTTTTCTTTGGGTGAGAAATGTGGAGGTATCTTGTTAGCTGCTAGGTAGTTAGCTATGTCAGTATACCATAGATTATTCAAATTGATGGAAAACAAATGCTCATTTGGAAAAGAATCATCAATGACTTTAGGATTGTTTGGTGTTTGAATTCTCGATAGAAAATCTACCACTACATTTGCTTTACTTGGTTTATCTATGATAGTAATATCAAATTCTTGCATTAACAACAACCATCTTGCCAATCTACCTGCAATGGAGCTTTTGTTCATGAGGTACCTGATAGCTACATGATCAGTATGCACAAATATTTGATAACCAGTTATATAGTGTTTGAACTTATTGAGGGCATAGATGACAACTAACATTTCCTTTTCAGTGACAGTATAATTCAGTTATGGTCCTTACAATTTTTTACGGATATAATAAATTGTATTTTCCAAAACTCCTTGCTTCTGCCCCAAAATTGCTCCTATTGCAAATTGGATGCATCTGTATGAATGTGAAAAGGAATTGACCAATCAGGTCCTTTAAGCACAGGGGCTTGGGTTAAGGCTCCTTTTAGTTTAGAGAATGCTTCTTCACATGCAATTATCCATTCAAACTCAGCATCATTTGTCAATAGAGAATACAATGGCCCTGGTATTTGACTAAATCCCTTGATAAATCTCCTATAGTACCCTGCATGGCCTAGAAAACTTCTTACATCCTTTTGTTTTGCAAGGGCAGGAAGAACAAGTATTACTTAAATTTTAGTTGGATCTACTTGAATACATGAATGAGAAATACAATGCCCCAACACTATTCCTTCTTGCATCATCATAAAACATTTTTCATTGTTTAGGGATAAATTGTGATCTTCACACCGCTGCAACACTTTGGTCAGATTTTGTAAGGCCTCCTTAAAGGTAGTCTCATAAGCAGTAAAATCATCCATGTAAATTTCCATACAATCATGGGATATGTCTGAAAATATACTAAGGACAACCCTTTGAAAGGTTGCAGGAGCATTACATAAACCAAAAGGTAGAACTGAATAAGCTTATGTGCCCTAGGAGCAGGTAAAGGTGGTCTTTTCCTGATCTTCTAGAGCTATTCTGATCTAATTATAACCACTAAACCCATCCAAAAATGAAAAGTATTGCTTACCCGCTAGAGAATCTAACACTTGATCTATGAATTGAAGTGGGAAGTGGTCCCTTTTGGTAGCAGTGTTGAGCTCCCTATAGTCCACACAAACTCTCCATTTCCCTCCTTTCTTTGGAGCTATAACCAGAGGAGAAACCCATTGACTGTTTGAAATAGGGTAAATGAATCCTGCATTAAGCAACTTTTGTAGTTCCTCTTTAACTATTTCCCTTAAAGTAGGATTAATCCTTCGTTGAGGCTGTCTAATTGGTTTACAATCCTCTCTAATATAAATCCTATGAGTACACAATGTAGGATTCAATCGCTTCATGTCATGATAATCCCATGCAAAAGCTTGTTGTTGGGCTTTGAGTAATTCTGTTAATGACAATCTTTGATCTACTACTAATTGACTATTGATATTTAGATTTCTTCCTGCAATAACCTCTATTTGAGTTACTGACTCAACATTAGATATTTTAGATAGACAAGAGGTTTGAATCTCTTTTGGTAGCAATGTGTGAAACATATCTGTGGCTTCAGGAGAATCTAAAGAGCCTGCAGACGAAAGAAGAGTATGCAAAGGACTTATTAGTATACCCAATGATTGTTGAGTTGCTCCATAATGATTTCTTATGTTGTTAGAGAGTATTGTATCATCCTCTTGAAGTGCTATGAATTGTTCCCTTGCTAACATCATTAGTTGTTGAACATAATTAATTCTCTCTACTTCTCCTCCTATGTCTGGCCATACTACTTTCTCTTGATCAAGTTGGGGTTGCTTTGGAGAATAGAGTGTAAGTGTTTTAGTAGTAATACCATCTGAAATTGTCATATCCCCTAATCTGTAACCCATATATGCATCAGGTGTTGCAAGCCAAGGTCTTCCCAAAATAATTGGATATCCACCTAATGTTTCCTTAGGATAGAGGATTATAAAATCAGTCGAATATTCCCAAGAATCTAATGTGACAACAATATCTTCAACCATCCCTTCAGGCCAAACAGCAGAGCTATCAGCAAGCTGCAGGACCGTTGGAGTTGATATAAGACTAGTAATGTTGAGTTGATGCATGACATCCTTAGTCATCACATTTATGGTTGCTCCTAAGTCTATCAAGGTATTTTTAATTTGAGTTCCATTAATAACTACCTTCACTATAGGGTTGCCTGGGTCAGAGTATTTAGGGACAACAATTTTTCCTAACATAATATCAGCCAATTGTCCTACTACATGCACTATTTTTGGGTCCGTTTTCCTTCTCCTTGGTTTCTTCAAACATGCCTCCTTAATAGCTTTTCCATTTATAGGAATGTACTTGATATCTTGGAACAGTGGAATTTTGACACATATATGTTTCAGCTGATCAATAAGATCAAAAGCTATATCATCTTGTTGCCTAGACACTTCTACCTGCAATCTTTGAGGAAATGGGGGAGTTCTTCCATGTGTGTCTGAAGTTTCAGACTGATGGACCTGCTCAGGTTTTTTGAGTTTATCAGGTATAGTTTCCTGATCAATCTCCTCTAATGGTAACTTTGTTATGACTGGAAGAGATGGAGTAGGCAGTGTTGTCCCTGACCATAAATGAATATCACTTATATTGAGAGAGTAGGCAGGATAGTTATTAGGATCAGTCGAAAAAACTTGTTGTTACTGTTGGGGTTTATTATTTGGATTTGGTGTAGGATGAGTTGGCAATTGGGTTGGCTTGGATGGAGTGGCATTAGGAATTGGTGGCATTAAAGTTAGTTGTTGGGACTGTTGTTGTGGTTGTAGGAAACCTGATGACTGGTTTGCCCATTGTTGTCCTCCCCTCCATTTTGGTGATTGTTGCCAGTTACCTTAAGGAGGAGACCAATTCCCTTGTGGTTGTTACCATTGAGATGAAGGACTTTGATAATTAGGCCAAGGGTTTTGAGAGTTATTCCAAGACTAAGGAGTATAATTTCTAAAATTTTAGGAATATGGAGGTTGCCACTGATTGTTTTGTGCATTGAAGTTTATATAAGGATTAGAAAATGATAATGGATCTTGTGGCATACCTTGTCTTGGAGGCTAAGGCCTTCGTTGTGCAACATAAAAGAGTTGTTCATCACCTCCATAGACAAGCTTGAAATCTGGGGAACTCTATTGGCTATCAATTTTAGCTAGCAGTTTACATCTATAGTCCTTCTTTTGTCGACAGTGAGGACAAAATTCAACAAGCATAGTCTCTACTTTCTCATGCTTCTTCCTTTCCTGAATTGTATCCAATTGGGTAGCCATATTATTAATTATGTCCTCTTTAAAGTCCTTTAACATATGAGTTTTTTCCATTCTTGAAACTGTTGTAGATGACTTTAAAATTGAAGAACCAGGCCTATAGTGCCTTTCCCTTTTGGCTCCAGCTCTAGAGTACTTTTGACAGATTTGTTTGATGTCATCCCATTGAATTTGAGTAATATCTCCTCCTCCCATTAGATCTAAGGAGTCAACACAATCGTCATTGATTCCCCTTAGAAAAATCAACTTCACAGTGTAGACACTTAAAAATAATTATTTTAATTATTTTTAATTTCTCACATAATTAATTAATTAATTATGTTAATTAAAATTCTTCTCAATATTAATTAAATATATTTAATATTGTCACTATAGCATATGATTGATTTATAAATCAATCCCTTTCTTTATTCTTCTAAAAAATCAAATCCTTACAAATCTTCCTCTTAGCTAATTAATTTCAATTAATTAGTTAACCTACATGATTCCTACAAATCATTTTCTTAATTCATCATTAACCTAATAAATTCTTCTAGAAACTCCCTAAACTCATTTAACATTATTCTTCTAATTTTTTATTCCCTCCACTCATTCTCTCTCCTAGTCAAATTCTCCTACAAATATAAATCCCACCTAACATTTCCTCTAATCCCCCTCCTAATGAGTCGTTAATGGCTAATCATCATGATTAGCCACAAAGTCAACTCGTTGTCCTTTCATCCAGCCACTAGCTTTAAATGCTCTTTTTCTAGATGAATGTAAGATTTTTGAAATCTCACATTCCTCTAGACATTTCCTTCTCCCAAGGAATTTTTAATTCCTTTTTATTCTTCTAATCCCCATAATATCTGTTTTTGGAGAATTTTTTATTCCTCCAATGCATCTTGTAGAGTGTGGAGATACAAAATGCCTTTAGGGCATATTTCTTGGTCTCCACACCCTCTCTTGGAGCTTGTGTGAGCTCACAAGTAAATCGTAGCCCTTCATCTCGAATTCATCCTAGCCATTTGTTTTCCTCTCCTCTTCCTATAAAATAGGGTTCCATCCCTTCATTCAAAACATCTTGAAATCCAGTAAGCTTATGCTGCCCTTTTGAGCCCAGGAAATCATCTTGGCAACTTGATCATCTCATCCTTATCATTCATCCTTATCATTTGTGCACAATATTGGAGAGCCATCCACATCCAGCAATCAAAGGAGTACATCAAGTGGAGCATTATCAAGGGGCGCCTTCACTTCATCAAGCTCAATCCAAAGGAGAAGGTAAAATAGCAAGGAAATGGTCTTTTTATGATATTTTAGCATTCTGCATGTTTATTTCGTTATGTTTTGATCAGTTTACCTTTCAAATTTGTTTTCCCCTCTTCATTTTGGCACGCCCGGTGGGACCCACGTCCCTAAGAACTAATGTTGTTGTGTTTTTAGGTTTTTGTGAGTTGTGTGACGCAGGTTCCAAACTAGTGTGACTACAAAAAAAAAATTTATCTTTTTCGCAGGTTCTAGAATAGTGGCTCTGCATTTCTGCGCGACAACTCCTCCTTATTCTTTTACTTTTTTGTTTTCTGTTTATTTGTTGTTTCTGTTTCAGCATGGTAGCTCTGTTATCTATTGTAAAGCGAAAAAATCGAACCCTAGTTGTTCTCCCCTCCCCAACTCCAAGGAGAGAGAAGGGAGAGTCACTAGGGTTGATGGTTTTCACTTAGGAGAGACTTTACATTCAAAAGAGGGGTTGAAACCCACAAGATCCAATCCCACACAATGCAAGATTGGATTCTAAATGAGTTTCAAGGGTTAAGACATCAAGGATACCCTCTTTTGTAAAGAATGTAGAAAGATTGAACTAGGAATGCATGTAGAAGCAAGAAAGATTCACTTATAAACAGAGATAGGGATATGGGATGAAGCTGCGGACCTAGAATTAGCAATAAAATGTCGAGATAGTGCTGTTTTGCAAATTTGAGCGAAAGTTGACGGGACAATGGCGCCCGGCGTGCACACGGTCCTCCGAAAAATCCGCGAAACGAAGGGGGATCTATTCGTCTCTGCACAAGGATTCCAGATCTTTAATTACAGCCGCGTACCTGCAACCTACACACAGAAAAGAGAGGATGACTGGGGGGTTAGGGATGAGGGGTTTGCCTTTAGTTCAAACCCCGGTTTTGGAATTAACCAAGAAATGAGAATGCTGTAAATGTAAATGTTTGTAATGTAAACAAGTACTGATACCTTGTTGTAAGAATGTTTGTATTCTTACATGCGAAGGTGTAATGTATGTAGTATGTTGTATGTTGTATGTGATCTCCTCTTCAATGGTTGAATCCTTGTCTTGAATGCAACACTTAGCCTTGAATGGAGACTTAGAATGCTCAATTGCTTGAAGGAATGCTTGAATGCTTGAATGTTTGAATGTTTGAATATCGTTTCCGCGTCTTGTGCACATATGTTTTTCTCCTTTTTTTTCCTCCTCCCTTTCTAGGAGAGGAAAATTAGTTTATATACTTGTCAATTAGGGCTGATAGATTGATTTTCCCGACCTTAGGTCGACCAAGAAACATTATTTCCCAAATTGCAAACTTAAAGACCCGATGCCCACAAGAGACCGGGCCCAAAATAGGGCCAAGGACCAGGGCGCTGGGTGCCATGGTCCTGGGGGACCAGGGCGTTGGGCGCCCTAGTCCTGAAGGACCAGGGTGCTGAGTGCCATGGTCCCACCTCCTGGGACAGCAGGGTGCAAGGAGGGATCAGGCTAGGGTGCAGAAAAATGCAGTTTTTGGTGTTGTAAACAGGTTTCGAGGTCTCCATTCAGGTTCAATGTTGCACCGCCATCGTGAAGACCCAAATGCAGTCAAAATTGCAAGTGTCGCAATTTTAGGATGCTACATTTAGCCCCCAATTTAGCGGGAGTATAAGCGTACGCTCATACTTCTGGTAAAGTACAAGGAAACAACATTGAAAAACTTTCACCACGTCAAGGAGGCAAGATACACCAAGCCCCCAGTGGACTAAGGATCTTACGACTTCGATTGACAAAGTAAAAGGGAAGATCACAAGGGAGAACCATGACTGTCAGTAGTAAGGTTCCCTCACTATGGGTCATGCAAGAAAGATTTCAAGGCAAAGCTAAATTTGTCAAGAAATTTTCAAGTATCTTGAAAAGATATGGATGGGATGTATGCCCCCCTATGTTAAAGTGATCACACACGCCTCACCGAGGGTGATTGCTTTAAGGTAGTGATACATATAAGAAATGAGAAAGGAGCACGTTATCACAAGGATTTAGCCCCCAAGTGTGAGATAAGCCCAAGGACAATAGACACAAAACACAAAGCACGAGGTGACTTCGCTTTCCTCGTGGTCAGTATGCTGTATGATAATTCATGTATATCATATGTATGTATGCATAATTGTTCTTCATTCCCCAATCAAGGAAGGTCACCTAGAAGAAGGGAACACATGTGTCTTTTGAGTCAACATGAGAGAGACCAAAAGAGATCTCAATGCTTTGCATCGTCCTCAAGTAGACAACACTAAGGACAACGAATAGAAGAATGAGAATAACACATAGAAGAAGTGACAAAAGAGAGGAGGAGAGAGTCTGCTATGCTAATGAACTAGTCTAGCACGTCATCTACCCCCCGATCTTGTTGATCAATATTTCAGGAAGGCAGGAAACACGCTAGAGGAGGAACATCCAACACAGCAGATGGAGCTATCACAAGATCCAAACAAGGGCTGTGTTCATGTTCCAAGCCACGTTGTTCTTGTCTAGGAGCTAGGATAAGTGCTTTAGAAAATTTATTAGATAAATGGTTATCAACATCAACATATTCATACTCACTATCAGAATGAACAGGAGTAACATCATGAATAACATTTTCATCTATATCATCATCAAGATTTATAAAAATAGGATCTTTAACTCGCACAGGATCAAGACCATCATGCATCTTATGTTTAGGAGATTTCGGCTCAATCGTCGGCTGAGGAGAGAATGGAATAATACTGGCTGAAGGTGTTTTTGGGGATTGCAAAGTTTGAGAAGCAGCTGCTTGAGCTCTAAGACGACGCTTTCGTCGGTGTTCACGTGCAGAACGATTCCATCTAGTCTTAGTAGGAAGTTGAGAAGATTGAGGAGGAAGAATGTTCTCATCCTTATCACTTGGGTGTTTAGGTTGTGGTCTCTTAGGTTGAATAATAGGAGAAGAGGAAGGTCTCTTCTTTCCATAAGAGGAAGGAGGAGGAACTGCTCCATATAAGGGAGGAATATTTGGTTTAGGAAGGAGACCAAGTCCATCATGACGAGGAGGTATAGGTCTACTTTTAGGAAGTTTATTAGATATAGGCATAGTCACATTCATAGGAATGGGTTGGGAATCTTCTTGAGAAAATACATTAGTTTTATCTTTCAAAGGAAGAACTTCCTTCTCAAGAACAATAGGAATGTCAAGTTTTGGTGTTCTAGGTTCACTTAGAGATAGGATCATATCTTTTTTCCACTTTTGATAAGATTTGAAAAGATGATCACTCCGCGGTGGAAGGGATTGGAATTGTTTAGGCCAAAAATAATCAATAGGAATGCTAGAAGTTCTTTCAGTTGGTTTAAAGAGACTATGATTGATAGTAACAACTTCACCATTATGGGGAAATTTCAAACACTTGTGAATAGAAGAAGCAATAGCTTTCATGGAAGACAGCCAAGGATAGCCTAGCTTCACACGAAATTGTTCGGACGATGGAATAATAGTAAAGTCCACATCAAGGGATTTGTTATGGACCTCAATAGGTAATGTAATAGAACCAATTGCAGGAGAAGAAAATGCATCAAATAATTTCACAACCACATTTGTTTCATCATAGATCACTTGATTCAATTGCAAAGTAAAAAGAAATTCTTCAGTATTGATATTAACCATACAAGAAGGATCAATAAGCACTCCACGGCAAGGTGTATTCTTGACTTTTGCAACTATATATAAAGGACCATCAGGTGCCCTGATAGTTTCACTGGAATCAAAGGTGATGGAAGGTTCTTTAGGGATTTTCTGCTACTCTACAAAGTTAATCACATTCGGAGTCATAGACACAAGATCATCAGGTGAGACAAAGAAATCAGTAGTATCAATCGCATTAGAGGTATGAGAAGGCAATGGATCAATAAAAATCTGAAGATTTTGGTTAGGAGGAGCTACAGATGTATTGCCTTTATCATTCACACCAGAAACAGAGATAGTATTATTATCAATCAAATCTTGAATTTTACCCTTTAAAGCAAAACATTTTTCAGTATCATGCCCAGGTTGACGATGAAATTGACAAAAAGATTTGTTATCAAAATAGGGTGAATTAATCTTTGCAGGATCTATTTGCCTTATAGGAGGAAGAGTAAGCACATTTTGTTCCAATAACTTATTCATAATACTATGCAATGATTCATTCAAAGGAGTAAACTTTCTTTCTTTCTTGAAAAACTTAGAAATAGGAGGCACACCTGATGCTGCATTCACATTGTTGTTGATGATGTTTTCATTGAATTTAATGGACTCTCTGTTCGGTTTAAACTTCCCAAATGGTTGTTGACTACTATCACCCTTATCACTCAGAGCCATAGGATTTGCTTGTTCAATTTGACTCACAGTCAATTGATAATTGTGAAGAGTTGCGCACAACTGTTGGAAAGAAGTAAACTCAGAAAACAGAAATTTTTCTCTAATATCTTTTTGTAAATTAGAAATAAAGATTCTTTGAATATCATTGTCAGGTACTGGAAAAGAAATTTGAGCATACAAATGCTTATATCTACCAATGAAATCAGTCACTTTTTCTTTAACACCTTGTTTACAATGCATTAAATCAATCAAAGTAACTTTAGGACTTATATTGTTTTGAAATTGTTGAATGAAAGCATTTGCAAGTTGTTCGAAAGAAGTAATAGAATAAGAAGGCAACGAGCAATACCATTGTAGGGCTTTATCTCTTAATGTTCTAGTAAACAGTTTCGCAAGCAACCTTTGGTCATAAGCAAAATCAGTACATATTGTTTGAAAGGTCTTAACATGTGTTAGAGGATCACCCTTACCATTATAAAGCTCCAAATGCGGAATTTCAACATGTTTAGGGGGGATAGCTCGAACAATGTCAAGAGAAAGTGGGCTCGCAACATCAAATGTGGGCACACTAAACTTAGATTGATTCATAGAGGCAATTTGTTGCTGTAAAGAAGAGACAGTTTGTGCAAGATTGTTAATGGTCGCTTCAGTCGAAGAGTTCATATTAGACGTGTTAGATTGTGATGGAGGTGTTATGTTATTGAAAGAAGGTAGAGAGTAAGGTGGTGGGACACTATGATAGTTAGTCATAGGAGATAATTGGAAAGGAGGAACACTACAAGGAGGAATGGAAGGGTTAAATGAATTGCCCCCTTGCGTCATGTTCATTTACGGAGATATAATAGGAACACTTATTGAAAGAATGAATGAAGAAGTCGGATTGAATGAAGGAAGAGGGTTGATTGAAGAAGAGGGATTGCCCCCATGACTGGTGATCATAGGAGGAATGTCTTGTATTGAATTAGTCATTATGTTTGATGTAAAAGTAGGTATACTAGCAATAGGAGTTGTCAAAGGAATAGAATGATTAACTTGAGTAGGAGGTTGTGTATAACCTAAGGTTTCGGCACAACTTTTCATAGGCATCACATTCGAATCTACAATGTGTGCAATACCACGCAAAATATCAATTCTATTCTTATCACTTTGAACCATACGTTTTAGACCCTCAATTAATGAAAGAGCTTCACTATCAGGGTATTCTTGAGACATCCATTGTCGAAAATCATCAAATTGGTTATCCAATTTTGAAAGTTGTTCTACAGAAACCTCATGGAGAGCTTCTTCATCATTAAGAGGATTAGAGGAATTACCCATGTCCTCGTTAAAAAGGCCATTCAAATTAGGTTCCATCTCCTCAGTAATTAAACCTTGGAAAGACTTAATTCTAAGGCTTCGTCTAACGGGAATAGTGTAAGTAGGGCTTATTGTTGTAAAACTCATGCACTAAAGAGAGAGAGAAGATTTTGAATTTTAGAGGTAGCAAATTTCAATAAAATTAGCCAATCTCCTAGATTTAAGCTGTTAAATGCAATCAGGACAATCTCCCGAAATTTCGGAAACAATGTTCGGGACCGTGGCGAACGGAGTGCACACGGTCCTCGCAACTTTTTTCAAAATTTTCAAGGATGAAAGTTATGATGATTTTAAAGCTAATCTGAAAAAATTGAGTGATTTTACGATCTGTAGATAGGCCAAATTAAAGTTGCAATCTCAAAATTGAACCCTACCAAGATTGTTGAAAAATGTAAAATTTGAATTTTGAAAAAGAGGGGGAAACTGAAATTTTGAATTTTATGATTTTAGAGGGAATACTAAAAGCAATGCAAGTTTTGAAATTTAAAAGTTGACTCGATTTCATGCAAAATTCGAATTTGAAAGCGGAAATCAAAGTTGCTGCAATTAAACACTTAATTTCAAAAGTCACAAATTGCAAAAATTTCGAATGAATGCCAACACACTTTTCAGATTTAGGACTGTAAGAAACACAATTTTAACACAAATTTCAATTTCAACAATTTTTGAATGATTATAAGCCTTTCTCCGAGCAATCACTAGACCAACTTTGACTTTAATTTTGAAAGTGTTAAAATTGATAAAATCAGCCAAAATTCTGGATTTTAGCAGAAAAATATAGTAAGATCTAGCTCCCGAAATTTCGAAAAAAATGTCGGGGACGATGGTGCTCGGGGTGCATACGGTCCTCGCAACTTTTTTCCAAATTTTCAAGGATGAAAGATATTGTGATTTGTTGCGGAATCCAAAGTTACATCCGATTTGGAGGTGTTTTGATTAGTGAAATTATCAGTCAAATGTTGAATCAAGAAGGTCTTAAAAATTAGGGTTTTGACATTTAACCACTTAATTTTCAAAATTAGAGCACAAATATGAATTGACAATTTGCAATAGAAGGGTAGATCTGAAACAAGCATTAACAATTAAACATTTCACAAGTTTAATTACTTAAAAAGAAAATTTTAGGGTTTTTATGCAATCAACCTCTAAAATTTGCAAAAGATCAAACATGGAAATATAATTAGGAAAGCAAAATTTTCAGATCTAACCATGAATAATCAAAATGAGGATGTTTACGTCGGGTTCACCAAAATGTAAAGCGGAAAAATCGAACCCTAGTTGTTCTCCCCTCCCCAACTCCAAGGAGAGAGAAGGGAGAGTCACTAGGGTTGATGGTTTTCACTTAGGAGAGACTTTACATTCAAAAGAGGGGTTGAAACCCACAAGATCCAATCCCACACAATGCAAGATTGGATTCTAAATGAGTTTCAAGGGTTAAGACATCAAGGATACCCTCTTTTGTAAAGAATGTAGAAAGATTGAACTAGGAATGCATGTAGAAGCAAGAAAGATTCACTTATAAACAGAGATAGGGATATGGGATGAAGCTGCGGACCTGGAATTAGCAATAAAATGTCGAGACGGTGCTGTTTTGAAAATTTGAGCGAAAGTTGACGGGATGATGGTGCCCGGTGTGCACACGGTCCTCCGAAAAATCCGCGAAACGAAGGGGGATCTGTTCGTCTCTGCACAAGGATTCCAAATCTTCAATTACAGCCGCGTACCTGCAACCTACACACAGAAAAGAGAGGACGATTGGGGGGTTAGGGATTAGGGGTTTGCCTTTAGGTCAAACCCCGGTTTTGGAATTAACCAAGAAATGAGAATGTTGTAAATGTAAATGTTTGTAATGTAAACAAGTACTGATACCTTGTTGTAAGAATGTTTGTATTCTTACATGCGAAGGTGTAATGTATGTAGTATGTTGTATGTTGTATGTGATCTCCTCTTCAATGGTTGAATCCTTGTCTTGAATGCAACACTTAGCCTTGAGTGGAGACTTAGAATGCTCAATTGCTTGAAGGAATGCTTGAATGCTTGAATGTTTGAATGTTTGAATATCGCTTCTGCGTCTTGCGCACATATGTTTTTCTCCTTTTTTTTCCTCGTCCCTTTCTAGGAGAGGAAAAGTAGTTTATATACTTGTCAATTAGGGTTGATAGATTGATTTTCCCGACCTTAGGCCGACCAGGAAACATTATTTCCCGAATTGCAAACTTAAAGACCCGATGCCCACAAGAGACCGGGCCCAAAATAGGGCTAGGGACCAGGTCGCTGGGCGCCCTAGTCCTGAAGGACCAGGGTGCTGAGCGCCATGGTCCCACCTCCCGGGACAACAGGGTGCAAGGAGGGATCAGGCCAGGGTGCAAAAAAATGCAGTTTTTGGTGTTGTAAACAGGTTTCGGGGTCTCCATTCAGGTTCAACGTTGCGCCGCCATCGTGAAGACCCAAATGCAGTCAAAATTGCAAGTGTCACAATTTTAGGACGCTACATCTATTCTATTTATTTATAATCTGTGTGAAAGTAGGAGAGTATGCTCTTGTCTATATAGACAATCAGAAATCTAGACCTTTGGCACTTTTCTATTCTGTTTAGTGCGACTGTATGCTCTGACCACAAGAAAGTGTGAAAATAGGAGAGTATGCTCTTGTCTATCTAGACAATCAGAAATCCAGATTTTTGGCAATTTTCTATCTGTTTAGTGCGACTGTCTGCTCTGTTAATATGTTTGAAATTTGTTAGGCGCTAATAGTAGTCTGCATTTTCTTTTCATTTCGTGTTATCTGCTCTGTTTAATCATAATCTGTCTGACCGCAAGAAAGTGTGAAAGTAGGAGAGTATGCTCTTGTCTATCTAGACAATCAGAAATCCAGACCTTTGACATTTTTATTTTATTCTGTTTAGTGCGACTATTTGCTCTGTTAAATCTAAGATTTCTGTCTGCTCTGTTAAATCTAGGGTTTTTGTTTTGTTAAATTTAGGGTTTCAGTTATGTTAAATTTAGGGTTTCTGTTCTGTTAAATTTAGGGTTTCTGTTTTGTTAAATTTAGGGTTTTTGTTCTGTTAAATTTAGAGTTTCTGTTCCATTAAATCTAGGGTTAAAAAAAAATAAAAATTAATAGAGTAAAATTTTTTCTGTTTTTTCGCCATATCTTCTTTATCTTGACCCCATTTCAAACTTCACCAGATTCTCCACATTGCCATTTTCCACATTTTCTTCCTTGGAGGCCTTATCTAAAAAATCCACTTTTTGAAGCCCAAAATCTCATATTTCTCTATTTTTAGAGTTTGCCATAACTTCTTCCCTTTTCATCTAATCACCTCCAAATTTTTCCCATATTATCCATCTTCAACTTTTGCTTCTTTGTCCCTCTTGGACAAATTTTCCCATTCCTTCATCTCTCCTCCAAAATCCCCATTTTTCGCTTGCCTATCCCTTGGAAAGTGGTAAAAACCTAGTCAAACCCCATTTACCCATCAAAACTTTCTTCAAATCCACATTTGTCATTAGTAAAAAAGTTTTTATTCATGTTTTTCTATTCATTCCCAAAAAATAAAAAAAATTAATATTTTTGTCATTTTGTTGATTTTTGCAAGACGCTTCTTGAAGACTATTTTTCCAAACTACTAATCAAGTTGTTTTGCAGGACGCTTCTTGAAGACTCCATTTTTCAAACTACTAATCAAGTGGTTTTGCAGGTTGCCTAGCTAATTCAACCAAATATTGTGCATTTATTTAAATTAGGCACCTAGATATTAATTAAAATGGAATGAACCATTATCTTATGTGTCTTTAAGAAAAGTGTAAAGGTAGGAAAGTATGCTCTCGTCTTACTAGACGATCAGAAATCTAGACCCTCCAACCTTTTCTTGTTTGATTGTGTGTTTACCTCTAGCAGGCCTACCCTCCCAACTTGCTCTTTGAGAAGGTAAGAGGGGAATGACCCAAGTGAGTACACCCAGACTTGGGGTTCCCAACTCACTATAATAAATAGGCCATTGACTACGAAAGGGTTAATGGTTGGGGCTATATGAGAGTTCACTCTCACATTGGGTGCTTAGTAGGATCCTAGAGATCTCAATCATGCTTGCATGACTACTAAGTTCTTGGCACTTCGTTGGGCTATAGGCCTCAATTGCGCTTGCGCAACTTCGAAGGGTAGCTCCTAACAGGAAGACTTACTAAACACCTTGTTCATAGTGGCCAAAAACCCTCTAGTCATTGGTGCAGGAGGTCGGACCTCTGAAGCGGCCCATATTCTTACGGTCCTTAGTAGAGACACAAAGTTCGCCATGAGGAGTTTTCATGGGAATTGATGTTTGACTGCCCTGAGAAGTGAGTGTCGTGGAGGGGAGCCAGTGGGGTCAATCATCTAAGTGTTCACTATGGGTAAGCGTAGATGGGAAACCAATTGGGATTCAATGACTATTGTCCTTGCCAGCCTTAAGAATGTTGTATATGAGCATGAGTGTCTTTGAGATAATATGCATTTAATCATTGTGTTTGCTTTGTTTGATACATACTTGCCAAGAGTAGACTAAAAACACATCACTATCCCTAAACACTTTGCAAAAATATTTGTCAAGACACAAAGAAATTGTTCAACTCATTACCCACACCAAGTCCAAAATTGCGTCAAAACTCCGTCCGTCCTATTTTTCATAAGCCTAAGAGAGAAGCTAAGAGTTTATCCTCTACGTCAACATTCAAGTTTGTCCTTTGAAACACCTACTATCGTCCAAATCAGGGTGGTCATATCCCTTCATACAACTTGCCATTTAAATAGATCCTTCATGTTCATGCCAAAGACAACCTAGTCATCAAGTTTTCTTCTAAACCATCACTACCATACCTTCTTCATCAATCATCCTCAAATTTCTTAAGTCCTTTCATCACAAATTTCTTAAGTCCTTTCATCCTCAAATTTCTTAAGTCCTTTCATCACAAATTTCTTAAGTCCTTTCATCCTCAAATTTCTTAAGTTCTTTTATCACAAATTTCTTAAGTCCTTTCATCCTCAAATTTTTTAAATCCTTTCATCCTCAAATTTCTTAAGTCCTTTCATCACAAATTTCTTAAGTCCTTTCATCCTCAAATTTCTTAAGTCCTTTCATCACAAGTTTCTAAAATCCTTCCATCACAAATTTTCTAAGTCATTTCATCACATTTTTCCTAAGTCTTTTCATCACAAATATCATGTATGGTCGCAACTCGATCCCAAAAGAAAAAGATGGATGATCAACAATATGGCATGCTAGACATTGGTGTCCTATATGAAGATCCCATGCAAGATCATACACAAAGTGGGCAACCAAGCGATCAAGATCAAAGCCAAAATCTTGACATGGTTAACCAAGATGAACTTTGTCCGGAAGTGCAAACTTTCCTAGTGGATTCTTATAACCAAGAGATGATGGAAAAGTTTATTAAACACAATCCTACTGCACTTCTGAAAACTCTTTTTGAACATGGAGCTCAACTTCCACCTGAATTTAATAGATCCACTCTCATCCAACAACCACAAGGAGACCTTGCTCCCACACAAAGTGCTGCACCTACTATTCAAACTCAATCAATTGCAGTTCCATCAATCATCCAAGCCCAATCAATGCCACCTGCGACACCTCCCACCATGGTCTCCATCCCGCCTTCTTCCTCCTTACCATCCATACCACTATCAAATCCAATCTCATCCATTCTCCAACAAACTTCTATACCGCCTCCTTCTATTCAACCACATATTTCTATTCCACAAACTTCCCTTTCTCCCAACAATGTTGCAAATTTTATCCAGACCGCATTCAATCCCATCACAACAGTTGGCAGACCGCAACCAACTATCACACAAACCCTAGCGACATCGGTCATCACATCCCACGTTCCCACCTCCTCATCATATCAATATATTGGTGGTGGTGCACCTTCTTTGGTTCATCCAATTCTTGGGGCAAATACAATCCATCAATATCAAAGTCCACAACAAGACCTCATCAAGGAAATTCAAGACATGAAGAATATTATCAAAAACATGAAAGAAAAGACTAATAAAGGAAAGCTTACTCATTCGAAGAGTTTTGCCCTTGTCGTTACGACCCATCTATATCAGTTGCACCGTATCCCCCGAGATTTGAGATCCCTAAATTCACCAAGTATGAAGGCAAAGGAGACCCTCGTGACCATGTCCACGAATTCCACATCTTATGCCAAGAAGTCTCCTATAGTGACTTTTATCTTCGCAGACTCTTTCCCAAGAGTCTCACGGGAGACGCCCTGGCATGGTTCTCATCTTTACCACGAGGTTCCATTGTCTCTCTTCCAGACTTGGCAGAAAAATTTGTGGCCAACTATGCATACAACATGGGTAATGATGTTTCTATGATGGACCTATGTAATACAAAACAAAGGCCTGAAGAAACCTTCGCCAATTTCCTACAAAGATGGCGACATCTTATCAAAAAATTCCAGTGGGACATGCCAGAACAACATCAAATTGAACTATTTCAAAAGAACTTGGTGCCTGAACTTTCAAGACCTTTAATATCTCAATGTATCAAATCCTTCCAAAAATTGGCCAATAAGGGCCTCACCCTCGAACGTGTCTTGTTGGAGGAAGGAACCTTGAAACATTACCAGAAGTCATCACAAAGTTCTTCCTCTTATCATAACGACAAGCCAAAATTCTGGGCTAAAAATAAAAACATGGTCAATGATGGTGTAACTGATGCAAAGCGGGTCCAAACCGTGGCCGCTCCCCCAAAATCCACCACCAATATTCATCAATTCAACAATCAAAACAATTCAAATCAATCTCAAAAACCTCACAACAATGTCTCAATCCAGGGACGACCACCCCGATCGAATAACAGGACTCCAAGAGATTTCACTCCTCTTGCTGAGCCTATTGAAGTGGTGTTTCAAAAACTTGTCCAAGCAGGTATAGTGGTTTTTCCAATCACTCGCCGCCCATTTGATCCCAATCAACCTAAACCAAGATGGTATAATGAAAATGAGTATTGTGAATACCATCGTATCAAGGGACATGATACATGAAAGTGTATGAAACTGAAGATCTACATACAAGATCTCGTTGATAGAGGTGAGATTGAGGTAGCAAATGCAAAACCTGGTAATAACAATGACAAACTCAAAATGTACCAGGAACCCTTCCCAAAGCATGATAAAGGAAAAGGCTCATCATCTAACACAATGGGTTATGACTATGCTAATCACATAACCGGTTTTGATTTTTTAGTAAGTCGCATTGAACCTGTAGACAATCATGTCAATGTCATAACCATCCAAGGAGTTAATCCTCCTTCTTCCCAAAGCAGACCAAATCCGGCTAGAATAGTCATTCAAGGTGCCACACCTTCCATCTCCCATTTCCAAAATGACTGTAATGCAACTACACGTCGAGGAAGAGTCACCATCCAAGGAGTTCCTCCCCCACCCATGTCTTCCACCCGCCGATATGACCTCCTTGATCAACTTGGGAAGACACCCGCGCAGATCTCCATTTTGGAACTTCTCAAGACTTCTCCGGTCCATAAAGAAATTTTGGAACAAACCCTTCTCCAATCACGCGTTCCTCATAACATCAACGCCACCCAATTTCAAACCCTCATTGGAAACCTTGCTGCTCAGCAGCACATTGTATTTAACTCCAAAGATGCTCCCACAGATGAGGACCATAACAAACCTTTGCACATCGAAGCTCTCATCCACAAGCACAAGGTCAAACGTATCCTGATAGACGGTGGATCCGAGCTTAATCTGTGTACATACAAATTGATAAAACAATTGGGACTTTCTGAGGATCTGATAGACACATCAGGAAGGATCACAATAAAAGCATATGATGATGTGGAAAGAATTTCAAAGGGCGTGATCACCTTACCTCTTCAAGTGGGCCCCATTACAATTGAAACCCCTTGCCAAGTACTCGATCTTGATCTCCCCTACAACATTCTCCTTGGGAGGCCATGGATTCATTCCTTGCAGGTCGTACCCTCCACCTATCACCAATGCATCAAATTCCCCTATAATGGAAAAGTGATCACTGTCAAAGGTGATCCCCAACCTTTTCAATATTGCAAACTATTAGAGGGGAAGCATCTGTATCATTGCCCACTAAATAGACCTTCGCCAACGCCTCCATCTGACACATCAAATGTTGCCTCCACATCATCCCAACCAAATAATCAAATCAAGATCTTGGACAATGGTTGTGGAGAATACAAATTGGAGGACGTCTTATTAATAGGCAACCTCCCTCTCTCTCCTAAGTCATTTGGTAAACCAAAAGAGCTAAAAAAGGACCCGAAACCAGTCATGCAATGCCAAAACACCACCTTACAACAATGGGGTCCACTTGATAATGAGAACCTCGAAGCAGATATCTCTTCATGGCTGTACCGGGAAGAGGATGATGATCCAACAAGAATATCCAAAGAAATGTACCCAAAAACATTTGCCATAGTTGAAAAAATGGGTTACAAAGGACACGGTCTAGGACCAGAGGAGAAAGGAAGAAAAGCACCCATAAATCCTATCTCCTACAAATACAACAGAGGCTTGGGGTACACCTCGGTGCCTAAAATTACTATCGTCGATGCCCCTTCTAGTCCTTCTTCAGATATCGAAAGCGCTGACGAAGAGGAATTCCACGAAATGCCTTATGAATACGAGAAAGATACCTTCTTCGACGCTTACATCAATACCATCACCCCCGTAACCCCTCCCACTTCACATGAGCTACATCTTGTCCATCCTGAACTCATTGATTGGGGCCAACAAGACAAACCCACTTTAGATATTTGCGTCGACGACAATGCTCTCATTGCTCTCTTGACAGCGCAAAATATGGAAGATTGTAATAGAATTGAGGGTATTCAACTACACGAAAAGGGATACTTTGGTAGTCAAGTCAATGTCCTTATCCACAAAAAAGATAATAAAAGAAAAAGATATGATTTCCTAGGTGAAAACCTCCCTAAGGCGCCTTTGGATGAACAAGAAATAAAAACAAAGGGCGTATCTGAAAGGAAAATCCTGGAAAAGGCACTTGACGATGAGGGATTTGACCTCCTTACCATTGGTTACCTTCCACAGGACAAATCAAATTTGTTGATAGAAGAAACAAACAACATCAACATGGGCACCGAAGTCATTCCGAAAAATGTGCTCATTGCAAAATCCCTCACTGAAATCGAGAAACAAGACTTCATCAACTTCCTTACAGAGGTTAAAATCAATTTTGCATGGTCCTATTCCGATATGCCAGGGTTGGATCCTACCTTGGTGGTTCACAATCTCGCCGTCCGCCCAGATGCAAAACCTGTAAAACAAAAACTCCACAAAATGCACCCGCATATTGCTCTCTTGGTCAAGGCAGAACTTCAAAAGTTGTTAGACGCAGAATTTATCAAACCCATAGACTACGCTGAATGGGTCTCCAACATTGTACCTGTCGGCAAACCTGCTGGGGGCATCCGCATTTGCACAGATTTTTGAGATCTAAATATAACTTGTCCTAAAGATGATTTCTCGCTCCCAAACATAGATATTATTGTGGATCTTACAACAGGACATGAAATGCTATCGCTAATGGATGGGTTTTCTGGATACAACCAAATCAGGATAGCAGATGAGGATCAGCATAAAACCACATTCACAACACCATGGGGTACTTTTTGTTACCGGGTCATGCCTTTTGGCCTTAAAAATGCTGGAGCTACATATCAACAGGCAATGACAACAATTTTTCATGACCTCTTGCACAAAATTATGGAGGACTACGTGGATGATCTGCTAGGCAAATCCAAGACAAGACAAGAGCACATCCCTATTCTAAAACAGATCTTCGAAAGATTGGAAAAATACAAGTTGCGCCTAAATCCCAAAAAGTGTGTGTTTGGCATCACATCAGGAAAACTACTAGGATTCATTGTTTCCCGCAGAGGCATCGAGGTTGATCCCGCAAAGGTAAAAGCTATTATGGAAATGCCTCCGCCAAAAACTCTCAGACAACTACGCAGTCTCCAAGGAAAACTCCAGTCTGTCAGGCGTTTCATTTCACAGCTAGCCGACAAGTGCCATCCATTTGCACACCTGTTACGTAAAGACACAAAATTCAAATGGGATTGCCTCTGTCAAAAGGCCTTTGAAAAATTAGAAGAATATCTAGCATCACCTTCAGTTTTGATGCCACCTACCCTTGGAAAACCCCTCATTTTGTACATATGTGCTACTACAGTGGCATTGGGGGCATTACTGGCGCAAACAGATGATCAAGGGAAGGAACACGCCATTTACTACATCAGTCGGACGTTGGCAGGATATGAACTCAATTACACCCCCATTGAAAGAGCATGTTTGGCATTAGTGTTCAGCACACAGAAACTACGACACTATATGCTAAATAATAAGACAAAATTAATTGCTAAAATTGATCCACTTAAATATCTCTTGTCCAAAGCTGCTCTCACTAGCAGAATCGCCAAATGGGTCATGCTCTTAAGCGAGTTTGACATTGAATATGTGGACAGAAAGGCAATCAAGGGACAAGTCATTGCAGATCAGTTGGTTGAAGCTCCACTTCTAGGCGACCATCCTCTTCTCACAAAATTACCAGATGAGTTCATTATGATTGTTACCACATCCTCCACATGGAAATTGTATTTTGATGGCTCCTACACTCAAAATGGATCGGGGGCAGGAATATTATTGGTCACACCTCAAGGAGATGGCATCCCCAAATCATACAAGATAGCCTTTGCATGTACTAATAACATAGCAGAATACGAGGCCCTCATCATAGGTTTACGCTTGGCTATCCACTGGAAAATAAAGAAATTACAAGTCTATGGTGATTCCCAGCTCGTCATAAAACAAGTCAAAGATGAATACCAGACAAAAGATGATAAACTCCTTCCCTACCGTACCATGGTTGAAGATCTTAAGCAACATTTCACAACAATCAAGTTTGATCAAATCCCACGAACAAACAACAGGGTTGTAGATGCAATGGCCACCATTGGCTCTCTCCTTCAAATGCCAGCACATAATCAGAAGTGCGAGTTCTTGGTCGAGCAATTGTTTATACCGGCATATGACCTACCAGAGTCTGAAATGGTGTGTGTTCTCGTTGGTCCTGAGTCCCCTTGGTATCAAGAAACCTTCGCTTTCCTCAAAGACAACACCATTCCCCCACATCTCACCAAAACCCAACAACAAACTTTCATCTGTCGATGTGCCCGTTACACCATCCTTGCAGACACCTTGTTCAGAAGGCATTTTGATGGTTCCCTCCTAAGGTGTTTAGATAAACAAGAAGCCGAATGGGTATTATGCGAAGTACATGAGGGCATCTATGGGGCACACTCAAGTGGACTCACATTGGCTAAAAAACTTTTGAGAACGGGATACTATTGGCCTAAAATGGAAGAAGATGCATACAACTATGTGAAGAAATGCATCCCTTGCCAGCAGCATGGCGACAAGATTCATGCACCGTCACAAGAATTGCAGCCATTCATTACACCATGGCCCTTCTCGCAGTGGGGGCTCGATCTCATTGGGAAAATCCACCCTTCATCTTCCAACGGACATAAATTCATTATCACCGCCACCAAATACTTCACCAAGTGGGTAGAGGCTATCCCTCTTACTTTCACCACTGACAAGCAAATATCCAAATTCATCTTGAACTACCTAATCTGCCGATATGGCATCCCAAAAGTTATCATCATAGATAATGGTAAACAATTTAAAAACCAGGATGTCAAAGAACTCTGCCAAAAATTCAACATCCAACACCGCTTCTCCACTCCATATTATCTCCAAGGCAATGGCCAAGCTAAGGCTTCTAATAAAACCCTAATAAAAATCCTCAAAAAGACAATCAATGAAGCGGGCCGTGATTGGCACCTCCAAATCCATCCTGCATTGTGGGCCTACCGCACCTCCATCCACACCCCCACAGGTGCCACTCCTTATTCCCTAGTATTTGGTTCCGAAGCTATCCTTCCCCTTGAGATCAAGATCCCCTCTCTAAGGGTATCGCTGCAAAACATCCTACCAGAGGAAGAATACAGAATTGCCTGCTTACAAGAGCTAGAATTGTTAGATGAAAGGCGCCTCAAGGCCTTGAATCATCTCCAGGTATATCAAAACCGTCTGCGCATGAGTTATCATAAAAAAGTCAGAACCCGAGAATTCCAAGTTGGTGATCTTGTCCTCATGGAGAATCAAAAAAATCTACAAGAAAGAGAAAAAAAAGGCAAGTTCGAGCCTAATTGGCTTGGACCATATGTAATCACAATGAAATATGGATCAGGAGCTTATCAGTTGGCTACTCCTGAAGGTGATCCTTTGGAAGATCCAATGAATATCATGCACCTCAAAAGGTTTTATGCTTAGTCCTCAGAAAGTCTTAAATTGTTAAAAAAAAAATTTAAAATGAGAAAAAAGATCCTGAAAAAATCGTCACTTTGGAGCAAACCTGGCAAACAGGCACCTTATGATACAAAAAAAAAAAAAATTCAAAAAAAGAAAGAAAAACAATTTGTGGCGCTATGGGCAAGTATCTTGGTGAAAACCTCTGTGTAGGCACTAAGGTAAATAACCGGATCCACTATCTATCATGTCGATACTACAAATCATCTGTCGTCTAGCCAACCCATGCATAACATTCCTTCTTTTCCACCTCCCAATAAAACATGCGTATGATGATGAGTCTTCGTCTAAGTCATGAACAAGAAATGTCCCAGTGAAACTGAGCTTTTATGCCTCTGTATAAGCTTCAAGAAGTCTTGAGAAACAATCCCAAGTCCATCCTAGTTCTACTCTTGGCAAGAAGTATCATTTGGTCGCAAGGAAGAGACTTGTTAGATTTTGTTAGATCTTTTCATATAGGCTTGCATCTTTTGCCCTACGACTGCCACTATTTACGACTACCTGGGTTCTTCCATATCCAGGTATGTTATGATAGGTGCATACTGGGGCATATTTCATAGTATGACATGTTTTGGATCCTTCTTGTATAAATCGGCGACTTGGTACTAGTGTTTATCAACACTTACCTTCTCGTGTACAAGAGGTATCAGTATGTTTGAGGGTTTCCTTGCATGAACCCACAACTTTGTATTAGTGTTTCTTAACACTTGCATTATTGTGTGCAAGAAATTCCCGTTTGTCTGCAGAGTCAGTCCACGCCCTGGGTTTCTCATGGCATCCTGATTTCTATAATCAGTGGTGCAAGTCACTCAGGGCAACATCAAACTAGGTTGGCTCTCCACATTTATTGTGCACAAAATCTCACCATCATTCCATCAAATCCTAAACTCAATAATCCCATGGAGTTCTCAATTACCCCCATTTTCCTCCGCGGTCTCGCATCTCTTATTCTTCTTTCCAAATACCTCACGACTACTTCATATATCTTCCTCATTTATCCCTTCCACCCTAATTTTTCTTCCTCTATTTTTCTTTTTTTTCCTCACATAATCAATTATGATTCTGATTCATGTCTTATACAGGATGAATCCTTCCTGAAACCAGACATTGTGATCTGATCATGTCTTATACAGGATGAATCCTTCCTGAAACCAAACGTTGTAATCGATCATGTCTTATACAGGATGTATCCTTCCTGAAACCAGATGCTCTTATCATGTCTTATACAGGATGAATCCTTCCTGAAACCAGACGTTGTGATCTGATCATGTCTTATACAGGATGAATCCTTCCTGAAACCAGACATTGTGATCGATCATGTCTTATACAGGATGTATCCTTCCTAAAACCAGATGTTGTGATCTGATCATGTCTTATACAGGATGAATCCTTCCCAAAACCAGATGTTGTGATCTGATCATGTCTTATACAGGATGAATCCTTCCTGAAACCAGACGATCTGATCATGTCTTATATAGGATGAATCCTTCCTGAAACTAGATGCTCTGATCATGTCTTATACAGGATGAATCCTTCCTGAAACCAAACGTTCGTTGTGATCGATCATGTCTTATACAGGATGAATCCTTCCTGAAACCAGACATTGTGATCAATCATGTCTTATACAGGATGAATCCTTCCTGAAACTAGACGCTCTTATCATGTCTTATACAGGATGAATCCTTCCTGAAACCAGACGTTGTGATCAATCATGTCTTATACAGGATGAATCCTTCCTAAAACTAGACACTTTGATCATCTTTGTCTTATACAAGATGAATTCTTCTTGAAACCAGACTGAATCTAGATCTTATCAATCGAATCACATCAAACCTATCGGGACATCAATTTCGCAAAACTCTAAAGATCAAATACCTCAATTGATCTCCTGAGGGGGTATCACCATACAATAATCTATCAATCAAGAGCCAGGGCATCCTATCAAACCAATATCAACATCAAAACAAGATTATTCTTTGAATCAATGCATCATCACACCTCACTTCAAAGAGGGGCAAAATGTAGACACTTAAAAATAATTATTTTAATTATTTTTAATTTCTCACATAATCAATTAATTAATTATGTTAATTAAAATTCTTCTCAATATTAATTAAATATAATTAATATTGTCACTATAGCATATGATTGATTTATTTAATAAATCAATCCCTTTCTTTATTCTTCTAAAAAATCAAATCCTCACAAATCTTCCTCTTAGCTAATTAATTTCAATTAATTAGTTAACCTACATGATTCCTACAAATCATTTTCTTAATTCATCATTAACCTAATAAATTCTTCTAGAAACTCCCTAAACTCATTTAACATTATTCTTCTAATTTTTTATTCCCTCCACTCATTCTCTCTCCTAGTCAAATTCTCCTACAAATATAATTCCCACCTAACATTTCCTCTAATCCCCCTCCTAACGAGTCGTTAATGGCTAATCATCATGATTAGCCACA
This sequence comes from Cryptomeria japonica, assembly GCF_030272615.1. NCBI lineage: Eukaryota > Viridiplantae > Streptophyta > Pinopsida > Cupressales > Cupressaceae > Cryptomeria > Cryptomeria japonica. Next base: position 58,453,451 of record NC_081405.1, read on the forward strand.
AAGTCAACTCGTTGTCCTTTCATCCAACCACTAGCTTTAAATGCTCTTTTTCTAGATGAATGTGAGATTTTCGAAATCTCACATTCCTCTGGACATTTCCTTCTCCCAAGGAATTTTTAATTCCTTTTTATTCTTCTAATCCCCATAATATCCGTTTTTGGAGAATTTTTAATTCCTCCAATGCATCTTGTAGAGTGTGGAGATACAAAATGCCTTTAGGGCATATTTCTTGGTCTCCACACCCTCTTGGAGCTTGTGTGAGCTCACAAGTAAATCGTAGCCCTTCATCTCGAATTCATCCTAACCATTCATTTTCCTCTCCTCTTCCTATAAAATAGGGTTCCATCCCTTCATTCAAAACATCTTGAAATCCAGTAAGCTTATGCTGCCCTTTTGAGCCCAAGAAATCATCTTGGCAACTTGATCATCTCATCCTTATCATTCATCCTTATCATTTGTGCACAATATTGGAGAGCCATCCACATCCAACAATCAAAGGAGTACATCAAGTGGAGCATTATCAAGGGGCGCCTTCACTTCATCAAGCTCAATCCGAAGGAGAAGGTAAAATAGCAAGGTGAAATGGTCTTTTTATGATATTTTAGCATTCTGCATGTTTATTTCGTTATGTTTTGATCAGTTTACCTTTCAAATCTATTTTCCCCTCTTCACATAGAATCTTCACTTAGAGTACTATGCTTGGATTTCCTGACACTAAATAAAAGCTTCTCCAAATAATCTTCCAGGCTTTCATCTTCTTTTTGTGTCATCCTGAAGATATCATCACCATGTTAGTCCATTCCCTTGCAATAGTCTTTATACTTATCCAAGAAGTTTGTCTTCATTTGTTTCCAAGTAGTGATTACATCCCTTCCTAGACTCATAAACCATCTCAAGGCAACTTCTTTCAAAGTAGCAGGGAATAACTTGATTTTATGAGCGTCAGTGGTATAATCATAACTTCTGCAAAGGATATCAAATTCAAACAAAAAGGTATCCGGATCTTCTGTTACAAAACCATGAAATTTTGGGAGAGAAGAAGCTGGTATGTTCTACAAATTTGCATTATCATGCTGGTCAGGAATGGGAAACTTAAATGTTGGGTTTACAGGCAAAGGTGGAGGATTTGCTACCATTGGTCCCTGATAAAGGACTAGAGGTAAAATGTTTTGTTCAGGGGCTTCATTCAGGAAGTCTAGGTCTCCTTCTGACAAATTAAAGACACCTCTATTTAGCACATAAGTTTTTGCAAAAGGGTTTACTTCAGGTGCTTGATCTGATCTTATATCTTGAGTGGAATGCGAGGGAAGAAATCTTCCTAATGCATCTCTTCTCCTCATATGCATGCAAATTAATGAAGAAAATTCAAAGAGCTAACTAAGAAAACTTAGAAACTAACGGTACAACAAGTTCTTAGCTTGGCACCATCCTCGACAACGACGCCAAAAGTGTTGGTCCTCACAACTGGAATGGCAACTAGGTAATAAAACACAATTCAGAGATTGAGTATCCTTGAATAGCTAGCTTTCCTATAGCAAAGGCTCATTTACTTATCAACCAAGGATGTAAACTTAAAATGGGTCAGCACTGTATGTGCACCAAGTTCATATCGCAACCATTCTATATTACTGCAGGAAAGGAATTTTTTTAAAAGTAAACACACAAAATCTCAATGAACTAATACTTAATCTCACAACTGGAAATTGCTTTAAACAACTACTGTTAAATGATAAAGTTCTGGCATGCAACAAGAACTACTCTGCTGCTGTGGCTGCAGGAACAGACACAGGAACTGTTTCCAATGGCTACAGGAATAGACAATTGCTAAAACAACTATTACAAAAGAATGAAAACTAACTGGAACATACAAATGATTACTCACCAAGTGGGCCCCCTTGAGTGAGTATCTCCAGAACTTCAGATTACAATTGTTTAAGCGTTCAAAATCACATTGATCTCTTTATTTCTTCTTGACTGTGAAAAATACATCAAATACCAGAAGACTGCGTATTACAAATATTATGGTCATTTTCTACTATCCCCAAGAGGAGAGAGATCCCTTTATTTATAAGAAAACTTATAACAAACTCCTAACTGATCGGCCATATTCCTACAGGATAGGTGAACAGGATTTATTAACAAAAGAAGAAGAAGAAGTTAGCGCAGGAAAACAGAACAACATCTGTCCTATAGCTGAGAAAATATAGTATGACTTGCTTCCTAGATCTAAGCTCCACTAAGAACAGTTATAAATGTTTCATATGTCATTTTGCTGAAGAACTAATTAAGTGGCTTCAATCATTACTATTTTTCTCTGACTGGGTTTGCATTGCGACTATATACTTGGTGCTTCTTTAAACCGCCACTTAATCTTTACTTCACCTTTGCCGCCCCTGCATCATGATATTAATGTGCACAACAAACATGTGTATATACTAATGCTAACATGATATAATGTAAACAATATTTAAAATTGATTTTAGATATTTGCATAGATAAATCATTTAAAACCATTATATGACATCCTTAAGTATAAGTCAAACCAGTTTCAAAAACACTTAAAAGGTAACAACTAGGAGAGTATTATAATCCAAATGTCATCTAATCACAAGACCTAGGCAGGAGTATTATATCAAAAATCTATCAAAATAGAGCCATTATTTAGGCTCATCAACCTTTAACAATATTAATCATATAATCACCAATCTCCAAGTAAGCTAGAAGATATGACCCCTTGGATTTCTCTCTAAAAGAGGTAGATGCCTCAAAATAGTTGCCAAACAATTTCTAAGGTGGCTAGTCTATTTGGCACAATGAAAGGTAATACATGAGGTTGACCACTAAATTTATATACCCTATTGTATGTATATTTCTTTGCCATGTACCAATCTGCCCAATTGTGATCAATGTTGGCCTTTAGTTTATGCTCCTTTCCCTTTGGCCTTAAGAAATTTATCACTTGCTCTGTCAACCTTGGGAGATCAATGTTGTGGGCAATATATATTCTTTTGATAAAGTGTTTCTCAAACACAAGAGCCTGGGAGTTCTCATAGTCGTGGTCCCAAATTGAAGTCCATAATTGGATTGACTTCTTGATGCCATTACAGTCAAAAGCACTGACATGGATCTTTGATCCCCAGACCTTGAACTACTAGATCCTTGATATAACAACATATGCATTAACAAAGAGTACCACTTAAAATTGACTTTGGTACCATTTTGTTGAATTTTAACCAATGCATCATGGATTGCATCTGCAACAAACTGAGGATAGTCATATGTCCTAAAATCAGCTACACTTTGAATATCACATATTGATACAAGTAGTTCCTCTAGCACAAGTGGGCCTCCTTCACAACCTAGCACCTGACTCACTGCATAGTAGGTCATTTCAAAATACTTGTAAAAAAACTCCACCTTGTATGGGGGTTTCTTTGTTCTTCCAAATTGTTGTATTTGCCCCCCATACTTAGGCCTATGCATGGGTGACCATTTTCTTCTATACATACCCTCAATGGCCTCATACTTCGCCTTCAAGCTTGAAATATCAATTATTGTTGTATACTCCCTACAATATTCCATATTAAAGACCTCTAATAAATCTACCAGTAGGGTTATAATATCTTGCCAATCCCTTGATCAAATCTATATCAACAAAAATGTTAGGGACAACCAACCTAGCAAGTGGTTCAGGGGCATAAGGAGACATGATTGCATCATTTGGATGTGTGTTTTTCTATGGTGATGTTTTCTGGTAGGATGTGTGTTGATCCATGGTGATGTCCATGGTGGTCCCAAGACAATGTAATAAACCATAAGGCTCCAAAATGTGTCAATTTCGTCCAAAGCCTTATATGGGCATTTTATTTGTGTTTTTGGTGTTTAGGATTCTTAGATAGGTTGTGTGTTCATTATTTTCCTTTTGGTGTGAAGGCAAGAGCAAAATTGTAATAATGGTCAAAAGTTGCAATGTTGTCATGAGCAACTTTGACAAGTTTTTGCATTTTTGGTTACCCAACGGTTAGTTGGTTGAATGTACATGTTGGGGGTGGTTGGAGGAGTTCCTTGGCATGATATAAGCCTGAGGAATGATGCCAACAGGTTAGGAGAAGCTGGTAATGAAATTCTTGTTTCCAAACCAATCTAAACTGCATTTTTACTCCATTTTCCTTGAGTTTTCTGCACTTTTATGGATATGTACGGACGATAGGCATTAATTGAGAGAAGGGAAAGTTGGGGTTGTGAATAACCTTTCATTTGACATTGGAGTGAGGTTTTGAAACTCTTTGGTTTGAAAGTTAGAACAAATTCTTTATCACTGGCCTGAGAAACCCTTAAAATCAGGGTTTTGATGCTAGAAGGGTCACATTTCAACATTCCATATTGGGAATGGCTTGAAACCTTGCGGAATGTTGAATTGTCTTGTATAGTAAATTATCTAAGTGATTTGGGAGGCAGGAAGTGTCATTTTCAATTTTTAAGATGATGCCCTAGGCTTGACATCTCTTATGTGCCAAGCATGTGCAACAAGAGAAGTGGATGAAACCCTTGGACAACGGATTGAAGGGTGTATGAATTTGGAATGAGAAGGACCCTTGAACATGTGAAGACCTTTGAAAAGTTCCCAATCTTCCTTCTGATATGTCTGGTGAAGACATTTGGTGTCAAGCTTCCAATACCGGCTAGAAAGGCCTAATTAGGGGTAATGTGGACAGACCTCTTAAAATCAAAACCCATATGCCAAAGTGTGAATTTTATAAGGGAATCCAAAAGGGTACTCAAATATGTGATTTATGCTAGGGGTTTTTAAGGAAGGGTGGAAGTAATTGTGCAAAACCCAAATAGGAGGCCTAATTGCTTGTAGCCCTCACTAGGTCTCTAAGGGTAAACGATATTGGGGAGCTTGTAGAATCTGTTCAAGAGGTCCAAGTCAATGCAAATGCCATGTCTCACATATTTTTTCATCCACAAATGTCATACTTCACCACTTGAGAAAAAGATCCTATATGCTAAGGGTTTGGGGTTGTTAGGTGTTCTTGGTTGGAGGGGTTGAGACCATAGGCGTAGAAGTCTCCATGTCAATTTTGGAGTTGTCTTATTGTGAGTGATCCTTGGGAAGGATACCAAGCCTTGGGAAGGCTAAGGCAATACACCATTGGATGGTGTCTATTGAAGACCCTAAGAAGGGTGAAACCAATCGAGTTGTGTGTCACACCAAACCCTTTGCATCAACAAGCCTTAATAATCATGGATTGCACTTTGGAATTTTCAATTTTTATTTGAAAAAGGAAAATCTGAAAATATTATGCCCTCTGATTTTGTAGTAACCTTCTCTGCAATTGGTTTGTTTATTAAAAAAATGGGACTTAGACTCTTATTTTAGGCCTACAAGATTATTCAGGTAGTAAGGCTATTAAATTGTCATATAGGTTCTTTTCCCTCTTCTGCCTCTTTGCCCTAGGCTCTTCTGATTTTTAGGCTTTTGATGAGGTTGACATTCTATGAACTCTTGTGAAAACCTTATTTATTCTGTTTGAATGTATTAACCTAGGGTTTTGATCTATTAACTTAACTCTTTTTAGAGAAATCACAGACTGATAGCAGAGAATTGAGATAAGAAAACTTACTAATTTGATTCGCCTAATGAAAGTACTAGAAATGATTGAATTTTGACAACATAAAACCTTGCTCACCTTTAACTCCCCTTAAACTTTGCTTCAATTTTTTACAATGGGTCAAAATATTTGAGCAATTGCCTTTATTCTTTAGTTTCTTCCTACATTAATGCAATTTATGTGAGCTTTAATGGTGCAAAGGATTAGATACAAAAGTTTGAAACTCAACCGTCCATCAAAAAAACATCAATGGTTATCGACGAGATTTAAATCTTCCTTGATCGAGTGACACGTATTAATCTTTGGCCATATACCTGTATTTACAATCTTGACTCGGTAGCTCGTTGGAGAAAAGACAACCCCTCGGTGAGCCTTGGGCAACCCCTTCTTCATTGCATCAAATGCCACCATAAACAACTCACGAGCACCACTGCCACATTGATCTCCGTCTCGGCACTCGTCGAGATTCTTTGGTAGCTCTCAACGACTCCCGAGTTGACACACTGGGTTCTTTTCATCTGCTGATGGAACACCTTTTTGCTGCTTACTTGAGAACTCGGTGAGAAGAGAAAAAGCATCTCAATGAGCGTCGAGTTACCCCACACATCACCTTACAGCTGCCTTCCCCAGACGCTCGCCAAGGCAAAGGAAAAAATTAGCGAGCTCTGAGTGTGTTAATCCCATGCACTTAAATAGGACTTGATACTCGACAAGAGATTTGAAATAGCTCACTGAGTACTCGAGTGAGAATAGCTGGAACCTTTGTGAAAGATAACACTACTCAGAGCTTGGTGAAGCACTTTAAAAGGTTTCATCGAATCCCAAATCATCCTTTTTACATACTACCAAGTTGCCACATTGGATAGAGCTCGAAAGTTTGGCAAGGTGCATAACAAATTTCAACAAGTGTCGAGAGCTATTAAAACTAAGGCCAACTTAAAAAGAACTTGAAGCACATGCACATAAGAGATGTCCCTAGGACATTGTGGGAAGGGGCCAAATACTAGGTGCATGATTTTAGAACAAACGAAGGGGGCGCGAAAGACTTGGGATTAACATATGTAATAGTTACTGACTGGAAATAAAAGTGCTAGGACATGGAGCCGGTTGCAAATGACAAAAACCCATGAAGAAACAACTTAAGCCAAGGGTAACTGAGGAAACAGGTCATTGAGCAAAAAGAAAGACCACCAAAGGTATTTCAAAATGCATTTCACAGCTAAGGCAAAAAGATAAACCCTAACAATAGGATATTTGAAAAATATAGTTCTAATAGACTTGATGGTTGAGAATTAGAATCAAATATTGTGCCAAAAGAGTTAATTTGTGGTAAATATCATTTATTTATAACATCCATGCAAAGTGCTCTAGATTGACAAGATAAAGTTACATAATGTGCCCTTTTATCCTTTATAGATTCATATGTCCTATAATTGAAGAAAAAATCTATTGATACAATGTTTACCTTGTACATACATCAATTATTTATTGATATGCTTGATTTTTATAATTATTAATATGATATTTATGCATAAAACATTTGTATTTTCATACTTATACATGTAACTTGCTCTTTATTTCATTTTACCTTAATCAAAGCATAAGCCTCAAGTGTAGAGGATTTTATTATGCCATTTTATGTGGGTGCTAGTAATGCATGATTATAGCTCCCAGTTTGGTTCTTTATGCATATTCACTAACTCCATTCCTAAACCCAACACATTAATATATAAAAATCTTCCACTTCCAAATATTTCAAACTTATTTCACATGACATTTGTCAGCCTAGACTAGATCACACCTATAATCTTGTCTTATGGACACAATCAAGGGAAAAATCTAATGCCTCAAATTAAAAATTCACCCAATATCCAAGGCTAATAATATCAAGATATGACTCATTCTCATCAAAATGGGTGTCAAAATGTTCAAATTATATGTCTATGGTTATATATTGAAGGACATAATCCTAAAACACTTTCAATCATTAAACATATTACAAGATTGTAGAATAGAATTTAACTTCACAAAAATTAATCCATTAGTATTATTTGGCATGAAAATCAACTAGATACAACCTTGGTTAGAATTAGACACAATAAGTCAACAATTAACATCTATCACTTCTTGTACCAACAATGCTATTTATAAAAGCCTTTGAAATGGGAGTGGGCAACAATGGGTGGTAAAATTTGGTTTAGGCATGGTCCTCCATTGTGAAGCATGTGGAGTTGTTGGTATAGGTATGTGCTCTCATAAAGGAGCATGTGGGTCTGCCCTAACCTTAAAGGATTTTGGAATGAATTTGTAGGAAGGAAAATTGAGTGGATTTGTCTTTACTTGAAAAGTAGCCTTTATAAAAAAAGGTGCGGTTACAAAGGCTCTATAACCTTGACCACATGGAAACAACTATTCAAAACACCTCACAATAAAAATCAAAAGGATGGAATATTCATCCAAAACATAAAAGAAGGAGTCCTCATTACAATTAATGACCATATTGTTGAAAGGGGAGTATCTAAAATGGATAATGTTCTAGTTTGAATTTTATTTGGTAGAAGGTGAAACATAGAAATAGAGTACACGTGGATAACAAAAAATGGGTGATTAAAGGAAATATGGAGGTCTCAATCCTAATTGAAATTAAATATGGTGTCCATTAGTTGGATTTGCATCATGAAAATGAATTGATATTCTAGGATTGCATGTCTCTTTATTGATATGCAAGTACATGTTTTTGCATGTTAAAGACCAAAGACATATGGGTATGTCTAGCCACCATGCCACCCATTGCACACAAAATGCATAACCCTAAAGTATTGGAAGGAAGCTAAGGTGGCAAAACAACTTCCTACACTAATCTTGAGAGAATGGTTATACAAAAAAGTTTTAGATATTTATAATAATTACATAAACTAAACATAAATACCATTCACAACACAACACAATGGTTTACATGAAGAAAACCCTTTAAGGAGAAAACCACTACACTCCAAAAGTCACCTAATATATTACTCAAAAATCAACAAGATTTACTTGTAGAACAATATTTTCATAAGAGTATCGCCAACCAAAGACCCAAAAGCAACTCAACATCCATAAGAATCTCACCCACAATACAACCATACATATTTGTCATACAATACCCTCATAAAATAGGGTTTCCTTTTAGGACAAGAAAAGCCAACATAATTTCTATTGTCATATATGTGTCTTAATGATGAATGGTCTAGATTCACAATGACAAAATATATAGTGTGTGGCTCTCGAGGGTGCTACCCCAAAACTCTCCATGACAGAGGACCCCTAAACTCCTGTCAACAGGGGGGGTACTCCCCTTGCACCCCCACCCCACATGGTAAACTTGCTACAAAAATAACCTTTTATAATTGCAAGGTTGAGACGTCATTTTCCTAACAAGTATATATTTTTGTCATTGTCATTGATCTCTATGGCTAGAAGCCTTATTCTATGTGGACATGTGTTGATTAAATAAGTTTAGAAGTGATAAGTTGCATTAAATTTTTTGGGGTTTATTATTTTATTGCTTGTTTAGGAAATGACATAGAAAAGTAACAAAACTTGGAGATGCATACGAGTGTTATGAATTAGAATATAAAGAGTATGTTGCCAAATGAGGAAAATTGTACTTCTAACACCATTGTTAAGGTGAAATTAACAATAATACATCATGTGATCCTTGCTCAATTAGTTGTTATAACAAAGAGATATTATATTGAGACTGTCTAGCTATGTACTAGCCTAGTGAAGTCAAAGATGGATAAAAAAAGACACATATTATTCAAAAATAAGAAAATGATAAAACAAAGGCAATGCAATAGTGTCCTACTAGGTGAATATGCATTTGACTAACACAAGAAGAATATTGACACCACCATCTAGAAAGCTTCAAGATTTGAAAGAGAAAGAAATTGAACATATCATTTCTTACTTTGAGTAGCAAGGGTTTTAAAGATGTAAGATTCTCCTTTAATTCAAAAAGTTGTGCAATATAGAGCCTATAAAATAGAAGCAACATTACATTTCCAATGCACATGACCATATGTACATATAGACAATGATACAACATAGTTCGCGATATTACCAAGCAAGCAACAACCACAAAATGTACGTATGATCTATTATTGCAAATACAAATTGTAATCCTTACATGCTATGATGATGGTTGAAATGAAGATTTATAATGATATACATAGTTTGAAAGTTGAATTTGATTTCAAGAAAATATCCCAAATTATTTTATATTTACTTTACTATCATTTGTTGATACTTTTACTAGTAACTTATAATGGTCTTCAAGGTATATTGCTCATTGATCATGGATGTTTGGGAACTTCAGAGGTTTAAATTGAAATTTTAGAAATATAGTGAATTATCCTAGGCATAAACTCATGCTTTTAGTTAATAAAAAGTGAGCAAAGTAACGTAGGATTATGGTATTTATGTGGTAGGTACATTAAAGGTGATGTAGCAATGTTTTAGTGTCGAGGAAAATTAATAAACACAAATACTCACCCAAAATTTTGATACCCTTTACATATTTTCTTAAAGCATGAAATTAATCTTACCAAGGGTACAAATTTTAATGGAAATTCAATATAAACAAGAAAGTCTTTGTACCACTCATTATTTTTCCAATATTGAGAGTAGGTATCCAATGAACAGGTTGTAAAAATAACAAGGGAACTTGCCATTAAGGAATAACTTTTGGCAAATATTTCATCTTCAATCTATTTTAAATTTAGGAAGTTTCAAAAAGGAGTTTATAAATTTCACCCATATTTTTTAACATGTGATAAGTTTGAATATCCTTAGAGCCAATATAGTATTAGCTCTTAGATTGGTAAAACCTACTAGAGAATCAATGCAAACTCATAGTAGTATGTACATGTAAAATTCTCAAAAGCCTTGTTAAGTTACATAATGATATAGTTGATTGGATTTAATATTTTTTTCCAATAATTTTGTTATAACTTGGTTTGATTATCTAGATTACACATTTGAATTCTATTAGCTACATGCAATAAATGCTAAAAACAAGGGCACCGTTAATGAGATAGATCATGTTGTAGCAAATTGTCAGCTTGGATGGTGTCAGAAACTTTAGAGTTGGAAGCCTTTGTCTCTAAATCATCATTAGTTTGAATTTTTTCATTCGAGTATACTTGCAACCTACTATCCATTATAAAACTTGAAATTTTCTCCTAAATTTATTTCATAATTTTTGAATAATGCTTCTTTTCCCATTAATCTATTTGCAACCAACAAGCTTTGATGCAAGGACCATGTGTGCTTGTAAGGAAATGCAACATCTTATTTATTTTTTAAAATAAAGAGTTACAACAATGTCAACCCTAGCCAACAATGGCACAATACTATGCCTTTACACAAACCATCAACATATGCTATTTTAAAAATGACAACTACAATGCGAGGCCTATAATGCAATAATAAAAATAAATAGAGGAAAAAAGGTAGCTAGCGTGCATGCAAGAAAAAAACATTTAAAAATATTACCTGATCAAGCCTACAACACACACCCATATATATAAATCCTATGATGAGGAATGCCCATGACATTCCCAAACATAAACATTTTTGTTTGTCTTCAAATTTTAACATATGTCTATACCTTGTTAACTTGATTTCATGTGAGACATATCCTTACCATGGAATACCCGACACTCCAAGCCACAAACAACTGCATGCACATGTGCCTTTATGCAACCAATGACAAAGAATTTTAGAAAACTACTTTACTTCTTTCCTAACCCTCTTCTCGATTGGATGACGTTTTTGGAAGATTTTAAAGAAATGAAAATCTTATCTTCAACTAAGAAAATTAGGAATTGACCAAACATGAGACAAATAAATCATCAATTTCTATATATTGGAAAATCAAGCAAAAATCAAATCTAAATAAAACTTTTAATTTTCCCTCTTGTTGACTTTCTAATATAACACTAATACCAAGTCATTTAGATGAAAGCATTAATCCCTCATCTATACAAAATGAAAGCTTTATATAAAAAGATTCAACTTCAAATCAATGAATGAATAAATGCTTTTAATAACGTCTATGAGGCCAAACAATCTATAGGACCCACACATAGCTAGCAAAACAAATAAGCACAAAAAACTCACAAAGAAGAGCCCAACAACACCGTGCCTACTTAATTTCTTTTTCTATTTCGATCGTGAATCTTCTACTATGTATCTTGATCAAGAAGTCAACAACTTTTGTTATCTTTTCTTCCTCAAACAAGTTAATCAAGGTGCTCACATTTAACGTCCCAATGTAACACTTTGATATAATGAATGATATGATATGCAAATTTGAACATCACGGAAGGAGGAAAGAGCGAAGTTCGGCAGAGTTTTTCGGTGAGCGAAAAACAGCAGTGTTGTTAGTTTCCGACGCCGCGATGGTGGCGTCACCCCCTGGTGACCCAGGTGGCGGTTGTAGCCAACTGGACACCCCTAGCCAAGGTAATTTGCAGGAGGCGGTGTACGATGAAGTTATGAATGACATTAATTCCTCCTGCAAACGGACGGTACTCGGCAGTCCTCAAGGCGACTATGGCGGTGGCTCCAATTTATTACCATCTACCTCGCGTCCGAAGTCATTCTCTGAGGCAGTGGCTCACACTGTTGAAATTAATGCTAAGGCCAGGTTTGATCCCGTCTGCCCTAGGTCAAATGAAGAGGCCGAGAAAGGTAGGAACCCTTCGGCTTCCCCTGCGTCCTTCTCTATTGCTCCCAATTCTGATATGCTTAATGAAATTCTTAAGGAAAAAACTAGGTTGAGCAACACGACAATTTTCTTTTCGGTTACTGATGTGGACAAATGTCCTCCGAGGAAATTCATGGATGATTGGTTTCATAATTTCTGGAACAATAAACTAGGGTTTCATATTTCTTTTTGTAGGCAGTTACAGAAAGGTCTATATGTTATTTTCTTTGTCAATTCTGATGCCCAAAAAGAAGTTTTAAAAAGACAATATTGGTCAGTTGGTTCGACTTCTTTTAGGGCATTAGCCTGGTCGGCGGATGTTGTTCATGAGGAAGTACTTGCGTTGGCGGCGCCTAGATGGATTTTGGTGAAGAATGTTCCATCTTTTTTATGGCGGTTCCTTCCTCAGTTAATGGAGCCACTAGGAAAGAGCATCCGAATGGATGAGTCTGCGAGATTGGTCCCTCACATGGACGCAAGGATGTTAATTTCCCTCCTGCCGGGTAAAGAGATTCCGGAAACAATCTGTGTTGATATTTTGAATGAATCCTTTGTTTGCCCTTTGGAAGTTTTGGGTGGGCTCAATGCATGCTTCCTCTGTCGAAAGGAAGGACACCGTAGAAGGGATTGCCCTGTTTTAAAGAGAAAGTTGGTGAATAGCCCTAGTGTTGCGCACGTCAACCCGCCTGATAAAAATGTGAGCCCCGCTAACGCTAAGGTTCCTCCTCCAAATAATGACACTAGCCCTACTGGTGTGAAGGTCGCGTCCTCTCCTAACCCTTCCTTTGTTTCGAAGAGTCTCAATCCCAGTATTTCTCCTAATCCCTCTGCTACTGCCAACATGCCCCCCAAAGACCCACCTAATCCTACTGGTAGTGTTGCCCAACCTCATTTCAGCTCGCAAATTATTCCCGCTGGATATTCAGGCATTGATCTCAATTCTGATGATGGTTTTATCATTGTTCAGGAAAAGAAAAAATGTAAAGCTTATCATGGCTCACGACAGAAAATAGTGGCCTCTGATTCCATTAATAGGTCGGTCACCACTATCCATCAAGGATCTAAGCCCATCAAAAGCCGCCAGGAAGAACTATCCGGTGACCTTGTCTTAAACACTAATAACTCGCAGATTGTGGCTGTTGACAAGTATTCCACACCTAATAATACGGTTAAAAGACCCCCTCAGAAAGCCTTTAAGGAGATAGAAGATGAGCACATTCTGGAGGTTATTCCTGCAGGTACCTTGGCGGCTGTTCCAGCTGCTATGCCATCCATGGACATTGATTCTTCTAATGTTAATTGTGATATTGAGGCGTATCTAAACTCTAACAAGGTTTCCTTATGAATTGCTTATCCTGGAATATTAGGGGGCTTGAGTCCCCCGACAGAAAGTTTGTTATCAAGCGTGTGGCTTCTTCTTTTCAATCCATTGATTTCTTTATGTTGCAAGAGATTAAGGCTACTGGCTTTATGCTAGATTCTAATCTTAACTTTATATGGAAAGATGCTGTTAAATTTTTCACTAAACATGATAGAGGTAGAGGGGGAGTTGCTATCTTGATTAACCCAAAATGGGAAAAATATATTTCCCAGCATGGTTGCTCCTCGTGTCAGAGAGCCGTGTGGTGTATTATTGAACATGACAATCATACCTTTGGCATTTGTTCCATCTACACTTCTAATGACCCTAGAGAAAGAAGCACCCTGTGGGATTGGTTAAGTACTCTCCCTGATATCCCTTGGCTCTTTGGGGGAGACTTCAACATGGTTGAGTCGCAAGAGGATAAGTTTGGAGGCATCCCGTTTCACTGGAAAGATAATGAATGTATGCATTGGAATAGATTTATTAATACTAAGAACCTTTTTGACCCCCTAGCTGGTAATAAATCTATCCACCGTGGTCTCTGGCACACTTGGTGCAATTTTCAACAGGGTCAATCCAGAATATATTCTAGGCTTGACCGTTTTTATGCTAATAAGCACTCCTTTTCCTTTATTCCCTTCAATTCGGGTTGCATTGTTAAGACTTTTGCTACTACTCTTTCAGATCATCACCCTATTTTTGCTTGTGTTAACTTCATCACTGCCCCTGCTACTCCTAAAGTTAGGGATTATAAATTCATCCTTAATTCCAGTCTTCTTTTGGACAATGATGTCCTGGCTGCTATCCAGATCGTTAGTGGTATTAATAAATATAACCTTCGACATTGTTCTAACCTGGAAAGATGGTTGTGTAATATCTCTACCTGGAAGAATCTCCTTCAAACTATCGGCCAAAAAAGGGCCAAGGATTACAGATTTGTTGAAAAACAGTTAAATACCAATCTGCAAATTGCTGAGAGTAACATTCAGGACAATCCTGCTGACCTCGATCGGTTATCTCAGGTTATGGTTGCTAAAGACGCCCTTAGAATCCACCAGCAAATTAAGATTAGGGGTGCTAAGATTAGATCCAGGGCTCATTGGCTCCAAGTTGGAGATAGAGGGTCAAAATTTTTCTTTAACCTTCTTAAGCACAAACATTGTAAAGAAGCTATAGATAAGCTCTCAATAGACAATCATGATGTTTCCGATCCTTATGCTATCTCTAATGCCTTTGCTGACTTTTACAAAGCCCTGTTCTCTTCGGAAGATTCGTTGGAGGCTGAAGTCTGTAGGGATAAGTGTAAACCTTTAATTCCTGGCAAGCTTGATTCTAAAGATATCTCTAATTTATCTAAATCCATCTCCATTGTTGAGGTTGAGGCTGCAGTTAAAGCCCTTAGCAACAACAAAGCCCCGGGCCCAGACGGTTTTCCGGTGGAATTTTATAAGGCTAATCTAAGCTGGATTAGTAAGGACCTTCTTGATCTTTATAATGAGGCTATTTCTAATGGCTCTCTTGGCCCAGATATTAATCAAGGTATTATCAAACTGCTTCCTAAAGATGGCAACAAGGCTCTTACCAAAAACTGGAGACCTATAACCTTGCTTAATGTCTCCTATAAAGTTCTTGCGAAGATTCTTGCTCTTAGATTAGTCGATATCCTGCCTAAGTTCATTGGTCCCTCCCAAACTGGTTTTATTAAGGGCAGGTACATACTGGAGAATCTTATCACCAGCTGGGAAGCCATGGACTGGGCTAAAAATTCTCACCAGAACACTGCCATGTTGCTTCTTGATTTTGAGAAGGCCTATGATAGAGTCGAATGGAAATTTATTCTGATGATGTTGGAAGCATTTGGCTTTCCTCCTTATTTTTGTCTTGCTGTTCAAACTCTTCTTAAGGACGCCTCTGCGCGTATTGAAGTTAATGGAGTTCTTTCCCCCTCATTTCCGCTCGGTAGATCTATCAGGCAGGGTTGCCCTCTGGCCCCTGCCCTTTTTGTCATAGCCTCTGAAGCCCTGTACTATATCCTCAGAGACTCCTCCTTGTCTCCCGATGTCAGAGGTATATTTCTTCCCAACGATGAAGAGCTTATTAATTGCCAGTTTGCTGATGATACGGCTCTGTTTTTTGAGCTTACTGAAAATAATTTTAAAAATTTGCAAGGAAAGCTTGATGTTTTCTGTTCTGCTTTCGGTGCTCGTATTTCTCATGCCAAGTCAATTTGTCTTGGTTGGGACGAGCACCCCCCTGAGTGGTTTGTTAATTCCGGATTTCAATGGGGAGGCCCTAACAAAATTGTCAAATATCTTGGTATCCCCTTTTCTGTGGAGCCTACCCTTAAGAATATGTGGCTCTGGATTAAAGAGAAGATTCTCAATAAGCTTAATAAATGGCATAATAGAACTCTTTCTTTGGCTGGCAGGATTCAAGTCTGTCAGAAAATTTTGTCTTCTTACAGTATTTGTTATTCTTCAGCTTGGTTGTTCAATAATTATCAGATTCAAGAAATTCAAAGTGCCATCAGAACCTTTCTCTGGTTTGATGGTAAAGGAAACAAAAAGCAGCATGCTGTTAAATGGGTCTGGTGCCATGCTGACAAGATCCTTGGGGGGCTTGGGCTTAAAGACCTGAAAACCCAGGGTATTGCCCTTTCCGCCAAATGGATCTTTCATTCCTTGGAGGGTAACAGCCCTTGGAAAGTGCTTGTCAGGCATAACATTGAGAGAGGCTTTCCCAAGAAAGCTAAGTCTTGGAAAAACCTCCCTTTCAGTGATCTTCTTTTAGGTAATTTCCCTGTTGCTGTGCAAGGTTCTGTGGTCTTCAAATCAATATGGAAGGCCTGGGAACATGTTAGGGATCATATCTCCAACAAGGACTGTTACTTCAATGATCAACTCCACGGAGAAAGATCTATTTGGTGGAATTTGGTCATCAATGGAAAGCCCCTTGCTTTATCCCAAGGATGCTCTGCCAGATCCTGGGCTAAAAATGGGATAAATCAATTTGTGGATTTGTTTGAGGATGGTCTCCTCCCCTCGTGGGATGCCATTAAGACCAAATATGACATTCCTGACTCTCAGAAGAAAACTTACAATATGATCCTTCAAGCTGCTAGAGATCTCCCCTCTTTATGCCATGTTGATTCTCTTAGACATCTTAATTGCAAGTGGCCGGGGGGAGTTGTTATGGCTAGCCTCAAGGCCAAGAACATCTACTCTGTTATTAATCAAACTAATGATATTATTGTTCATGTGAACTCTGTCTGGTATTCTTCCTTTGATACTAAGATGTGGAATAAGTTGTTTCAGTATTTATGGAGAAGTCCTATTGAGCCAAAAATTAACTGTTTTAAATGGCTTGTTCTGCTTGATAAGCTTCCTGTTAAAAGCTTTAATTCTGATTCTGACTTGTGTAGCATTTGTAGACTCCCAAAAACTGGGAGACATATTCTTTTCGATTGTTTATTTGCTAAAGAAATTTGGAGTATGTTTGGTGTTATCTATCCTATTACTGTGAGCATTCTTGACATGATTACTGGTTATATATCTGGTCTTCCTAAAGATTCGAATCTTTTTTGGAATATACTGTCCTCTAACATTCTTTGGCAGATATGGAAATGCAGGAACGAAGAGAAGTACCAAGGTAAGCCAAGGGCTCTTACTGAGTTTTTTAGGAAACTCACATATTTTAAAATCTTTCTGCAGGTTCAAGTCACCATGATGATAGAGAGAAAGAAGCTGGAAAGGTTTCTCAAGACTGGTCACGCGTCCTTCTACTACTATGAGCTGAAAAATGGATACCTTTGGCAGAGATCGCTGGAAGATCTTCACGCCTTTGACCAAGCTTGTGACAAGCTCAGGGAAGAAATCAGGAAAAATGCAAATCCTAGGATGGAAGAGCTCTCCTTGCTGTCTCAGGTTCAAGCGCATAAGAATATAATCTGGATGGAAGGCCCCCAAGGCTGGACTGCCTGGGTCGATGATTTCTATGATATTCTTCACTAGTTGGTTATCAAGTACCTTTATGTATTGAGCTGTTTTTTCTGTTACTCTGATTTTTTTGGCGGCAGTTGGAGGTTAATCCTCCCTGAGGGACTTCCTTTTGAACTCTATTGTACTTTTTTGTTCTCCTTATGCTTAATAGAAAAAAATTTGAACATCACACTAATATAACAAGAAGGAACTTCCAAACGAACATCCACCTCAACATAGGGAACATACACTAAGTTGGAGTTGGCCCACAATCGACAAGAGATATCGAGCCTCTCACGTGTTTAATCAACCCTTGAAAGATTGCGCTCTCACTATGTTGGGGAGGCAGACATAAGTTCGTTGATCTCAATCCCTTCCAGATATTCTGGATACAAATTTAATCATAATAAACAGAAGTTTTCCACATGTCATGCATGGGGAATGAGTGTATTCATTGCTTTTATTTCTTTGGTCCCGCCCGTTTGTCACTTTCCGTCCCATATATGAAAAACTAAACGCCAAAAGATTCAATCTCGACTATTTAATGGCCCTCTAAATTCTTTTTAAATTGGTCGACACGCAATTGTTTTATGTGCGTAAAACAGAGGCGATGCCGATGCCCGGTTCGTTGCGTGCGTAGGTGAACAAGAAATCTTCTCTCTGCACGCCAACCGAATTTTAAGCCGCCCTTGGCCTGCAAATAGAAAGTTTTTAACTAATTTGGAATTGTCTGAACTTGAACTTTGACGGAAATTTTTGGTCAGTTTTATCTATATAAACAATAAACTCAGGTATTTCGATGACGGGGAAGCAGCCTTTATCGTTACAGGTGTTTTTGGATGTGGAAAGAGAGGGGTCAATGGGTAGAAGGCGAGAGGATAAGGTTGTTTACCCAACTACAGACAATGGTGAAGTTCAGCACCAGGATAGGCCGCATGCCATTTCATACATGGAAACTCCGAGCAAGAAATGGAAGACATGGATAATTCCTGCGTTTGTTGTGGCGAATTTTGTTGTGTTTATAGCGACAATGGCGGTGAATGATTGCCCTAAGAATTCAGAGGAACCTGGCAAATGTGTGCCCAAGTTTTTGGGCAGAATGTCGTTTCAGCCTCTCAAGCAGAATCCTCTCCTGGGGCCTTCGTCCTCCACGTAAGCTCTGCGTTCATACCCATTGTGATCTTTTCTTTTGTTTTTTGCAGCATTATGTGATTTTATTCAAAATGTGACCATGTCATCAATTTACAGATGCAAGAAAACGCATAGTTTGAATTAGAGTTCTTTTTATTGAAAATGTGTTTAGTGGATTCTCCTCGGGTGGTTTTGTAAATTGGGTTTTTGGATATGGTTAGATTTTCAGTCGGTATGGTAGTGGGTTCTTAGCTTAAACACTAACCCACATTTATTAAGACCTCCAAGTTTGGCCATGGAAGAATTCTCCAGCAATGTATATGAAATAATGAATTGGGATTTAAAGGTTAATAAAAAGAAATATACCAGCCCTACCAACAGTGAAAGCCAAACAGTCTCAACTCTGCATGCCCATCAAGACGCATTACCCTTCTCATTTGGACATCACATTTATCATACCCACTTCAAGAAAAGATAAATGTAATTAATGTGCGATGTGGATTGTCACACGCCCAAAATACACGCGCCTTTGTGTTTCATATGCTAGATCGGTGTCTTCTTGGCTGTGACCTAACGATATACCTTCTCATATACACATTGCATTCTCATATATGGCCATTTTTTTGTCCTCAAAAATAGCCATGTACCAGGAAAATACCTTTTTAATATGGTGCAGGGGATGCTTCACAACTGTGCCACTACTTCAATTTCTCACAGGGTGGCCCTTTAGCATGTTGATTTAGACTATACGAGTCATGCTTTATGCAAGGCTGGACTCTTAATCCTTACGGTGTTTATGTATGGAGGTGCCCTTAAGATGAAATCCATGTTCACCATAAATATGTTTCAACATACCGTTTCAATTTTGAACAATTACATTTTTATGATAATGAAAAGTCTATAGCATGTTCTAAATTCAGATGGTAACACACGCATGTTATACTTATCTCCATATTTTCTATCATCTAGCCATGTGCCAATTCTGGTTGTATCTTGCTTTTTTGCAGATTAGAAAAAATGGGAGGCCTTGATTGGATTGATGTCGTACAGAAGCATCAGGGATGGAGGCTCATCACGTGTATTTGGCTACATGCAGGAGTGGTTCATTTGCTTTCCAATATGCTTAGTCTTGTTTTCATTGGAATTCGTCTTGAGCAAGAGTTTGGCTTCTGTAAGTTCTAAAACGCATGCACTGTCATAGCATTCAATATTGTATTCAATATGCTTGGTCCTTGGTTAATGAATCTTAGCTATAATTTCCTTTATTCCAGTGATGGCGATCTTTGGTTTCTAATTGAAACTGTTTTTTTCTTTATGCAATCTATTTGCTTCACACAAGTTTTGTTGTTTTGTCTTATTTGAGTTGTTGGCCGATTCTGATTTTATTCCTTGAATTTATAATTTTTCTTAGTAATTCAGAACAATTCTGGTTGTATAATCGATCATATTTCTTGTTATTTGTATGTCGAAGAATATATTCAGCAGCTAATTGCCTTTCTACTTTCTGATTGTTACAGTTAAGATTGGCATGCTATACTTGCTTTCTGGATTTGGTGGCAGCTTGTTGTCAGCTTTATTTATCCAGAATAACATATCTGTTGGAGCATCGGGTGCTCTTTTTGGGTTACTAGGTGCTATGCTTTCAGAGCTTCTTACAAACTGGACAATCTATGCCAGTAAGGTTAGCAAAGTCTCAAGGCTTGATGGGCCCTTTTTATTGAAAACATATACATTTTACATTTCAGCATGTGCATGTTAAATAATGGTATATTCTCTAGGAAATCTGTGGTCTCTAACCAAGGTATACTTGAAAATTCCAATGTAGCTTGCAGCACTGGTAACACTTGTTCTCATCATTGTTGTCAACTTGGCTTTTGGGTTACTGCCACATGTAGATAATTTTGCACATCTTGGAGGATTTATGTCTGGGTTCCTTCTTGGATTCGTGTTTTTAATCCGGCCTCAGTTTGGATGGGTTAATCGTAAGAAGCTTCCTCTAGGATACGAATTGGATACATCAGTCAAACACAAACACAAGCCATATCAGTATGTATTGTGGCTGTCAGCACTAATTCTGATAACTATAGGGTGAGTTTTATCAGCAATTCTATATGTCAACTAATTGTGTTTTTTATTAGAAGAATATTTTACATTCTGATCTTCATTGTTATAATTGCATTTCATTTCCTTGTCATATCCACTGAGATTTTTAGAATGGTTCTCTAACTTAATTTTGATAGATTAAAGTGGAGAAATGACATGATGATTCTAAGTTAAAGTTTTCTAAGCTGCATCCCAATTTCTCTCTCTTTAAGTTATTAAAATCTCAGCAAATACGTTTATTCTATCATGTTTGTCTTGTGTAGCTTTAATGAGTTGTTTCAATGAATGTTATCTTGGTCTGTTAACTAGATATGCAGGAAAGAGTAATAGAAGGAAAACATTACTTGTAATTGCAATGTGTTGCATTAGTGTTGGCACTTTACAAATTGCACAACACAATACACTAGTTGGATTCTCCTTTTTCTATAATTGTAAACCTGATTTCCAATTTATCATTTAAAACAATTCAGCAGGAAAGGCTTGAATTTAGTATTATAGATTTCCATATATATCTATCATATTACCATTTTTAAACTTTTGCTGTATATGCAAATTAAATGATTATTATTTTGATAGGTTAAGGAAGGTTTTTTATAGGGCTCTCTCCCAAAAATTAAAAGTGTAATATATATAAGCTTGAAAAACTAGAAAGATCCAATATGGCCAGAAGTATACAAGAATCATGCCAGATCGTATGGACCAAGGAATGACCACAACAATTATAACAAGAAGACAACAACATCTAAACTGAACCAACCCCACAGGCCAAATCAGCAAAAGGGACCTGGAGTAGATTCCTTGGTTGGCACCTGAACACCAGAATCAAAGGTGGATCTGCGGACAATTTGGGGACAGGTCCCTTATGTGGTTGCCAGGGAATGGATTCTCAGTAAAATCCTTCCCTGTCACCTTGTTCTGTTGGCAAACAATTTGGAAGATATTATGACAGACTGTGTGGTATCTGGAGCTCACCTCCAGCAGATGGAGGATGTGGAACAGTTTCAATAAAATCTCACATTCCATTTCTAAGAAACATGCCGATTTGGCATACTACAGTTGAGATTTGGCCTTATATATGAATAATTTGTGGTTTGTAATTCTAGAGGGTTGTGTGGAAATTTGTAGTGTTATTTGGGGAGGCGTGCCCGTTTTTGAGATGTCATGGGGATGGGGGCATGCGTTGGTCAGGGATGGTGGTGAGCTGCAGATGGGATGATCAGCCATCCCCGGGATTGCCAGGGACGTCTGTGATGTCCATCGACCGACCTAGGGATGGCTGGCCGTCCCCCTTTTTCCAATGTGATTTAAAAAACACTCTCAAAATCACTTTAAAAAACTGTGAAGGAGATCTTTTCTCCTAAAATTTTGATCTTGTACATTCTTTGTTTTATTTCTGCAGAATTACACTGCATTTGTTGGTTACTGAAATAGATAAATCTCTTTTTTGAACTCTACACTATTCTGAGAGGATACTTTATTGGAGAAAAGCTCCATTGCTAGAATCGGCAACCTGCAATATAACCTTCACGGAGAGAGAAAAACATTTCACTAGGAAGATGAATTGTATTGAGATGAAGAATAATGTACAATGAGCCTACTTATAAAGCAAAAGGCCAGAGGTGAGAGAACACAAGATGTGGACATGTGTCTCAATCACATGTGAGGGCAGGTCAAAGTCCAGCTATTGACAACTACCCAGGTACAAATATAAATGCAAAATATTATATAATTATACCTAAGTAAACATAAGCATGAGTAAATAGGATAAATCCTAATTTACTCCAAAACCCCCCTTAAGTGCAACTTAGGGAGAAGATTATTACGCAATATGGGTCTTGGCTACAAAGCCATTTTAGGTACTCATGTACAATGCAATGAAAAAAAATCTCTCACAAACGGAGAAAAGGAGAAAACCACATGGGAGAAAAACTCCTCTCCAAAAGAGAGTAAAGAAACAACAAGATGATGCATGGAGGACTCATTCACATGCCCCACGAATTGCATACATCATGTATATATAATAAAAAATTACCACATAGGAAGGAAGAAGAGAGACATAATATCCCCCCCCCCCCCCCCCGCCACGTAATGAAGAAGCTCCAATGTTGATGAAGTATGCTTGGAAACAAAAGATGATCAAATGAGCAACGCATCTCCCCTTAGGAAGAAACAAGTCCATCAAATGATGAAGAAGCCACTCCATGTCCAATTGGAAGATGGAGAAAGTCTCAAAATAGAAGTCTTTGAAATCTGAGGAGGAGTCGCCAAGCATGAATAAGTCACCACATACTCATGATCAACTTCAGCGAAGAAATGTGACTAGGTAAGTGAAGGAAAAAACTCATCAATGTCAATCTCCAAAGACAATATATCAATAGTTGTGCTAAAAATGTCATCAAAGAGGAGAGAAATCCCCTCAAGTATATCTCCCAAACCAGCAAGATGGGACTCCACAAACAAGTCTGAAATACTTGTCAAATACTCATCCCACAAAGCAAGATCTAGAACACTATGATCAACCTGCTGAATAGAAGCAATCGCCAAATCTGGAAAAGTAGGTGCGGTAGGAGGAAGCTCAACACTAGTCTCAAGAACACCAAGGTTCAAATGACCAAACTTCTCCTCACAAACATGATTTACCCTTGGTGGAAGGGTATGAACATCATCCAAAGGAGCAAAATGAGAAAAGGAATACGATCGAGATGCATGATCAACCACCCTTGTAGCAATGATATCTCTAGTCTCCATATCTCTAACGTATACATGGTCAGGAGTGAACTCAACTATCTTACCTTGTGCACCATGGGTAATTTGATAGACTGAAAGAAGATTAGTAGTCAAGGAGGGTACATAAAAAACAATATTAAATGATTCGTCACCCATATTAATAGAACCTTTCCCACAAACCTTCATATTTGTATTGTTACCCATCAAAATGTTAGGTGAACTACAAGGCTCAAAAGAAGAAAACATATCCATAGAAGATGCTATATGATTTGATGCACCTGAATCAAGAAGCCATCTACCATTCTCAGGAATAGTGGAAGCTAAGAGTGCTTTACCTTTCCCAAAATTTCCAGCTCCTGATTGTGTGGATGAAGATAGAGAAGCTACCAATTGAGAAGCTGAAGAAGAAGATGGAGACACTATTGAGGTCTGCGAGATATGATGCTTTTGAAGAAGGTGTGAAAGCTCATCAATCTTCTTAGTATAACACTTATGTCCATCATGTCCTTGTCTTTTGCAATAAGCACATTTGCTCTTCTTTCTAGATGATTCCTCTTGAGAAGAGGCCTTGGACTCGGGAGTAGGCTGTGAAGGAGAATCCTTAACTCTCTCATTAGACTTAGAATCCTTATGCTGTTTCTTGTTTTTGCCACTTGAAGCCTTTAGATTTGGGTCCTTTGCAAGAAGTGCTTGAGACCTTGGAGGTGTCAATGTGCCCATTTGTGCTGCAAAACTATCAAGAGAAGGCATTTTGTGCGCACTACCTAGAGCATCCATAGTAGCGTAAAATGAGAAACAAATACGGAATAATCAAGACCTAGCTTAGAGAGAATATAAAGTATCAACTGCTCATCATCTTTTGTAACCCCACATTGAAATAACTGCTTTCGAAGAGAATTGAGCTTGGTGAAGAAGTCTTGGGTATTATCAAAATGTTGAGGATCATGTCTCACGAGTTCATTCTCTAATCGAAATTTCCTCATCTTAGATTCTCTAGGCTAGTCTAATAAATATCATTGGGGTGTGCACAAGATGCAACATGATATCAAAGATTAGGAGAAATGGACAAAAGAAGAGTATCAAGAGCTTCAGCTCTTCTATCAAACCATTTTTACTTTTCTACAGCACTTGTGGGTTCAAGATCCCAACCTAATGTGATACGCTTCAATTGCAATGTCAACAATAAAATCTCCATATCGGATTTCCACTTATGATAATTGTATGGAGTGAGAGGTTCTATCTTAGGCAAATATATGATAAAACAAGAGAACGCAGAAAATATTCTTCACAATACCAGCAAATAACTCCTTTGTTCACAAGAAATAGAGCAAAACTTATATGCAACTTCAATACAGTAGCAAACAGCAAAATATTGAAAAAATATCTCAACCACGACGAAGTTGGCGAAAAGAGCTTTTCGACGATATATGGTTGAAAAAAGTTGTGCAAGTTTGAAAAAAAAGGGCCTATAAGAAGGCTCTTTCAAGGCAATAAATCAGCATTAGGGGCTCACCATACGACAAGGAGGAACACTTCGGCAGCCAAACAATTGGACCCCTTAGGGCTGAGAGGCAATATTCATGGTGGGTTCCCTCACCATGGTAGCAAGTCAAGCATTCAGGTCGAACTACCAGCCGTATCACCAAGTCAACAGCCAAGTTACCACATTTCAAGCTTGAGTCAACACAGGTGCCAAGCCACGAGTACCAATGTCCACTGGCACGCGAGAGAGACTTAGCAAGGTGCATGAGCCTAGCTCACAATAAGTGAGTGTGTAAACGTTGCTTTTAAATAAATAAAAACTCCCAATGCTTCCGTAGTAAATCCTAATCGTTGTCGCTTCCAATGTGAGAAAGTGAGAGGCCCATGCGTAAGGAGACTTTAGCTGCTTGTGAATAGAAATACAAGCCCACACAAAGAATAAGCCCTCATAGTGAATAGGCAATGAAGGTAAGCTTGCGCAAACTCGAATAGAGGCCAATAGTAAAATGTGAAAAAGCTACTTGGCAAAAATCTATGAAACTTGACTACCACAGGAAGAAATTCCACACCTGATCGCATCAGGTAATGAATGGAATGCTTGTATACTTGTGCACAAAATAAATGACCACCGATGGTATAGAGATTGCTTCAACTCAGAAAATCAGCAACAGAAAATACTCTAAGCAGCAGCCAACCAATAGAGAAAAATGCTCCGATCAAACTCCATGGGCCTGTCAGTGAAATCACTGGGAAAAGAGAAACCCGAACTCAGCAAAAAAAAAAAAGACCATTCAAAGCCTCGATCTCAACAATTTTGCGGGCCTGGTCAAGGATATAGCAGTCGGGCTAATGAATATGTCATCTCACCAAACAAAATAAGCTCGCCTAAAAGCGCCTTCGGCCACAAACAAATATACACTGCCAATAGAATGCACAGGCAGATCAAGGTAACTATTGCGCCAAATAACCACTGTCCAAGTGAAGATAAAGCTACCGAATATTAAACCAGAGAGGAAAAAATCGATTTTGGGCCAAATGATAATTGCACAATAATCATTAAACAGATGCCCTCACTTGAAAGACAATCTGACCTCAAACAAATACTCTGGATGTTTGCTCTGATACCATGTTGGAGAAAAGATCCATTGCCAGAATCTGCAACCTGCAATATAACCTTCACGGAGAGAGAGATATTTCACCAGGAAGATGAATTGTATTGAAATGAAGAATAATGCACAATGAGCCTACTTATAAAGCAAAGGGCTAGAGGTGAGAGAACACAAGATGTTGATATGTGTCTCAATCACATGTGAGGGTCGGTAAAGTCCAGCTATCAACAACTACCCAGGTACAAATATTAATGCAAAATATTAATAATTATGCCTAGGCAAACTTAAGCATGAGTAAATAGGATAAATCCTAATTTACTCCAACATACTTCACATTTTACTGCATTGTGCTGGGAGAGGAAACTCTTATCTTTATTTCTCTAAGTAGTGTTAATTCATTTACTATGACTTCATGTTGAAATGTTTTAAGAATAATCTTTGTATGTATGTAAATATGCTTGTATATATCACTATTTGTAAGATTTTCATAGGTATTCAATAAAGGGAAACCTCCCCCAATAATAGACGCATGATTCAGTCCCACAATCTGCCCTCAATCAATTTATGCATACAAATTTTAGGGTTAACAGGTTGCATGCTGAATTTGTCCATTGAGAGCCGTACTCATCAAAACTAGATCAAGACGGTCAGTAAATTCAGCTTACCAAGCCACTACTCTCAATCTTCTACTCAAATTGAAGAAGTAGGAAACTTGAAGACACTTAGAAAACATTGCATGGCAATTCAACAGACAATAGAGATCCTAGAAGACACAAGTGCAAAATGGTTTAGGGATGATCTGGAAATCCAGTAGTTAAGGGAAACTGCTGAAAGAACACTCAACAAGGTGAGCTAGCATAACATAATAAACCCAAAGGATGCATGACAGTACGCTTTACTTTAGTTTGTGTCTGCCAATGCAAACCTGCCAACTGAAAAGCTGAACTGATTTATTTATTTGAAATTATTTCACGTACCTATAAAGTTCTTTATCATATAAAGAGTACAGGTCGTCTCTTTTGGCTTGGAATCTTTATGAGACCCTTTGGGGTGCCTTGGTTTGTGCTTCTCATCATTGTCCATTTTTTTTTGTCAAGATTGTAAGGCTATTTTTTAATATCACATGCATATTGACAATGAATTCTGAAAATAATTTGAATTAAGTTTTGAGTTTGACATTTGGCATTTGCTAACTTGTTTGACTTTGACTCTCATGTGAACTCTCAATTTAACACAAATGTTATGTATTAAGGTTCTATAATGTATATATGAATGTTTTATCAATGTTATCATAGGACTATTTAAATTTTCCCTATATATTTTAAATATTCTGTATTTTTTTATATAGCTGTCACCTTTGCCATTGCCCGCCGTCTCTAAAACTGGCTCAAAAAATTGAGGGCCCGAAACACGTCCCCCTGTCACCTGCCGTCCCCATCTTGGAAACTTGGGTAGCAAAGCTAAAACCTGATGAAACAGTGATCTGTAGACCTTTGAAGACTCCCTAACTTTCTGTTTTGTTATTAGAGTTATTTTCCAAAAAGGAAGCAGCACCTTTCAAAAAGGGTTCATTGGAGGACTTAAATACCACTCACACACCTGCCAGACCTGGGTTACCTTTAGAAGCACCATTGAAATTAAGTTTTTAAAAATCAACTCTAGAGGGGTCCAATAGGAAGTATTAAGCTTTAATGCATTAATGATTAACCCATTAATGTGGGATATGAAAATTAATCATTAATCCCATCAGAATCTACCAATCCATGTGTATTGATGTTTTTTTGGCTTGTTGAAGTTGTTACTAGTGAGGTATGTAAAAGGCTTTCTCTTGGGTTTTTAGCTGGTGCCTTGCATTTGGTCTCTATGTAATTGTTCTTTTGTGTCTTAACTTTTCTTGTACCTTTCCACATGCCTGGAGATAATTTAAGTTGGAAAATTAAGCATTGCTGTTCAGACTTATGTTATAGTCTCTTGTTTTAACTCTATGAGGATCACCATGTACTAGAAAATTAACTTGAGATGCTTTGATCTGGTGATAGAAAATGTAGTTTTCTGGTTGTAATGTTTGTTTTACACATGTTTTATACAGCTTCGTCATAGTAATAAAAGTCAATTAGTGGCCAAGTACTCCCAAGTTTTTGACCTAACTCTGGAAATTCGTAGTCATCTGTTTTCCAAGCTATTGCTTAAATATTTGCAAGTGCCAAGTCTTTTGTTACTCCTTACCTCATGAAGTTCTTCGTATGTTTGAGTTGCTTAAGTATGCCTCATATACGTTGTTTTAAAGACAATACTTGTATATTGATGATGTGCGGTATACTGCAATGGGTGTATTCCTAATTAATACATGTTTTCTGTTTATTTTGATATTATCTAGTGGATCTGTCACGGAATGAGATTTTTGTTTTAACTTGGCATAATTTATCAAAATATATGCTGATTAGAAGTCACACTCTTACTCTTTGGCTTTGTTGAATGGTTTTGGCTGTCATGTGCTGTCTTGTAGCTAAATATTAATGGTGTGAGGAATTATAGGCAAGAAATGCTAAAATAAATCTTTTGCTCAGTTTAGGCCTATAATTCCTCACACAATTACTGAAGCTTCAGCATTGCATTAGTTAGTAACTTGGTAATGGAGCTTTTGTTGTGTCGAATTGACTATACCCTGTTAGTAATATTGAGTTGGATTGGATAATCAGTGTAGTCATTATAGGTGGATTTCCTTGCAGAGAATTACATATTCCCCCTTAGCTTTCTACAATTGAGCTAGTTCATTAAATCATGATGGTCTATGTTCATCATGCAACTTGATTGCTTATCAATGTTATCATTGACTTGAATTTAATTTTTCTAGAAAGTTGGTATGCAAGAGACTGTCACCTGGTTTCCTTGTAATATTAAGAATTCTATTTGGAACTCAATCTTGTTGCTTTTCTTTGCAGATATGCTGTTGGTTTGGCCATGGTTTTGCGTGGTGTAAATGCAAATGATCATTGTGGTTGGTGCCACTATTTAAGTTGTGTGCCAACAAGCAAGTGGAGTTGCAAGGAGAAACCGGTTTATTGTTTGGTAATTAAAGTGCTCAAAGTTCTTTTAAGAGGCTAATATTGTCCTTGTGCATATTCAAAGTTGAAACTTTTGAATATATTTCACCTAGAGCATCATCTGTTTATTAATTACTATAATAGTTGACATGCTTACTTGTAATGATGCTTTCTTACAGTCTTCACAAAGCCAGACGGAATTGACTTTAACGTGCGAAAATGGTGGCAAAACAAAGATATTTCCTTTTGGTAATGCATCTGATGATAGAATAAGAGATCTATGTACACAACTCTGTGCCTAACTTAGCAGAGCCTCGTGTTACTTCCCATTGACGAGATATTCTTTGCAGACAATAAAGTGGTCCCAGAGCTGACAGATGATTATAATCTACTGGAATTCTTTGTGTATATTTTGTAGATCAAATTCATGAAATAACTGTAGATCTCTCTTGTATATCATTTTTGAAAATTCATTGGTAGCTGCTTCTCTACTTCTGACAAGTTTCGCGGCCAGCAAAAATGCACATTTTTTATGCGTGTTGTTTGCCATTTTCTACTTTACATCTTGCCTTCGGGTTCATGTGGGCAAAATTTTGCATGGGAAGGATTTGACCATGTATGATATTTAGATGTCACAAATTCTAGATTTGGTTACTGTACCATAATCCATTGGAAATTAGTGGCGGCCTCTGGAGACGTTCTTGGATATTTGTCAATAAGTCGCCCCCATGACTCATACTGGTTTCATTATTCATATGTACTGCTCAAATTATTTGATTCCAGGACAGTTGAAATGGTGTAAACATCATTCAGCCTCCACAAAAGATGATAAGTAAAAAATGATAAATAAATTTGATTTAATGTGGCCTAATTTAGAGAAGGTATCATCCTGAATTCATGTGTGTCTAGATGATTGGCTTCTTTAAGATTAGGTTTTTGTATTATGACCCCTGGGGTTAGCTCACTCAGTCTTGGCTGCCGCTTTAGGTAGCCCAGGTTGTGGGTTCAACTCCTGATTTGCCCATGGTGTGGATGAGGGTTTGTTTCACATCGCTTGAGAGGTTGAGGGTGGTGGGCTCACCCTGTCACCCTGTGAAGAGCTAAGTTCCAGGTCACTGGGCTTAACTCTTGATTCCGTTCGGTTAAAAACAATTTAAAAATAAGTTTTCTATTATACACTCTGCTATGGATTCTTGATATGTAGGTTTGAGAGCATTTTGAATTTTTTTTTTGGGAACAAAGCACAAACGTACAGTTTGTGAGATAGAACATCTGTTAAATCAGAAGGGAAAGCTACTCTATTATAAAAACAACTTAAAACTAGACTAAATTTTTATAATAGCTTGTTAACATGCAATGAGAAATTGACACATGCAACCTAAAATTTTCGATTCCCTGCAACTGATCTAAGCTGAAATAATATTCAACTCCGCATGTAACTATTGTTATAGTTCTATACAAATTGAAAAAACACACTGGACAAGCAGTGATCGATGAAAAGTATAGCTAACTTCCACAAAATTCCTCAAATCAGGGAGTTAGTCATAATGAAAAGCAAACACTAGTCGAATAAAAGATATATTCAATACAAATCCTGAATTTATCACCAACTCTAATTTATCTTGTCATATCTTCACCCATAATAACGAATAAATTTAAATAATTGAAATATTCTTAGTCCAACAGATGCTAAGTTGGATCACAAGTTTCCAAATATGGTGGATGTGAAGAGGATGTGGAGTTGGACTTCACGAGATGTTTATTCTTAAAGAGAGTGATATAAATAAGATTTCAAACTGTAATCCTCTACTCGCGCTTCATGTGAATTCTTCTCAGTCGGTGGGATGGTTGTCTACCCATACACATTTCCTTTATTATCCGTCCGCCCCTGTTTATCCCTTCGCCTTCTTGGTCAAACGGTTTTTGTAGCATAAACAAAATGCTGCCAAGATTAGCTAAGGCGATCGAACTACTTTCCTTGTTCTCATGACAAATTCTTATAACCAACCGGGAATGCCCTCTTAAGCATTTGTGATTCTTATAAGTTGAGCCTTCTTTGCCAAAACTCGTATATGCTGACTGAGTTGAGGTAGATTGAAGTGATGGAGAAAACAATGGAATAGGATGAGATGGAAGAGGGAATGAAGCAACAAGGTAAGGGGATGATGAGATTAAGGGCGAGGTGGGGTAGAAGGTGGTAGGTGTTAAGGAGATGGTACAAGGGGACGAGGTGATAGGACTGGTCGAGTAGGTGTTAGTTGTTTGAAAATGAGTACAGGGGATGGTAGTCTGACTGGTTTACTAGAAATGGTGGCATGAGAAATGACGGATTGCGTTACTAGCTAATTTGAGAAGCCAAATTTCAGGGAAGAGGATATTCCACCCTTTTCTTTGAAATAATTCGTTTCAATCATAGAGATGCTGACAACTTTACTTGATCATGCCATAGCTACTTTCTTTGCCAATTCAATTGATCTTTGTAGAACAAATTTGGTCCTTTGCTGTTGAGATAATTGTCTTATTGGAATAATTTATTGGAGACAGTGGCAAGGTTGTGTTTGATTTTTTTTAATAGGAGAGAGATTTTAGTTCTTGACAAAAATCCCATTCTCCCACTTCAAGATCATTGTAGTTTAATAAAATAGTCTTCATAATTTTGAACTCTTTGAGTTGGGAGAATGCCATTCTTGAAATAAATTATTTTCTCACTTCGAGATCATTATAGTTTAATACAATAATCCTCATAATGAGAAACACCCACATATGTATTGCCTAACCTTTCTTCTACTATGCCTTTTGGATTGAATTTGATATTATGGAAATTAAAAATAGACAACTTAAAAAAAATCTACATGGTCTAGTTCAAAAGAAAGCACATTCATTATTATGGATTGTGGAAACTTCATGAATTTGAATAGTCAAATTTTTAACTACACTTTCCTTACATCAAAGGAGTTTGTGTATTATTGTTAATTTAAAAAGGAAATTTTGCTTGATTCATTAATAGTTGGTGGTAGTGCTTTAAGAAAAATATTGATCACTTAAGATGCTTTGGGATAAATGGTTTCAATTCAAATTTAAATATTTTAAGATAAATAAATGTTGGGAATGGGATGAAACACTTTTCATTCTTGAATGATTTTTTATTTATGTTATCTAATATCTACTCTTCATATGCATCATTCATATTATTCTTACTAAGTTATTAATAAAAGTATCATTGACCAAAATTGATGATCACTAAAATCATCTTCCCATTCCCTATTCACTATTGGTAGAGACTTCAGTGTTTGTTAGGAGAATGAACAAACATGCTAGGAGAATGAACATGCATATTAGGCTTCAAAAATTAGTCAATCTATCAACAAAACTAACTATTATTAAGAAGCTAGAAATTGATACCCATTAAAGTCATCTTACTATTCTCTATTCAATATAGGTGGAGACTTTAATCGTTGTTAAGAGAATGAATAGATCACTTATACTTCACGTTTATTTTTAAAATTTGGATAAAATTGTTGGGTTGGGGGCTTGGTTTGATTGGCGAGACCTTCCTATGGCAGACACGAGGTCACAAGGTCCAGTTTGCATCTAACCCATGTGGTATTGGAGGGTGTGTCACGCAAGCATCATCGGTCACATTAAAAAGTTTAACTCAATGTACTAGAGTTTCAAGGGGGCTATTTGATTCTTGTAGTTAAAAAAATAAAAACCTGTTAAAAATAATGATTATAAATAGGAAATATTTTCTATAGCAAGTCAAATTATGATATTTCTATTAGGATTAAACCATGTAGTTTTCAAGTAAAACTCATTGACCTATTTTTCATTGTGAGAGTTGAGAAATACAACACCACAGAAGCACAAATGATCTTTGCAAGCTGAAATAAATCTATTACAAGGAGAAGCAAGGAAGCAATAATGAAAAACCAAATACACAAAAATATGCTAAAAAAGATGAGAGCTCAATATTCACCAAAATGTGTAATGTGATTAATGGAATAATACAAAAGAAAATAATTCAACCTCTAATAGGTCAAGAAACCCTAAAAGGGAAAACCCTAGGCTTGCACATAATAATTAATAAAAGAATTAATTATTATGCATCTAATGTTAGATTAAGTGTAAAAGAGATAAAAAGAACTTAAATAATTAAACAAATGTTGTTTAATTAATCAAGTAAAGACTCGATTACTCTAACACCCCCCCCCCCCCCCCCCCCCCTTAAGATAGACTTAGGGAGAAGGTAAAACCTAGAACAACTACTGAAAGCAGAAAAGATGGGTCTCGACAATAAGGCCTGATCAGGTACTCAAATACAACCAAATCTCTATAAACCAGAGAAATAGAGAACACCACTGAAGTAGGAAATAGCTGTACCGTCGAAGAGTGACTACTGATTTGAAGAACCTCCATTGAAATAGAACATGACTAGGTAGAGAAGACTGTAATCTGCATGAGTGCCCTCAAATGACACTACTCGAATCAGATGGCAAACAAAGGCAAACAACTGAACATGAAGATACAGATGGCATGAGAAACCAAAGCCTGAAGAGCTGATCAATCGAACCACAGAAGCATTAGAACCAACAGAACAAACCTCCCCATAATGCTAAAAAGGGAGAGGGATAGGTACACTGAAAATAATAGCCAACAAGAACTGCATGACGAAGAACCAGGAACATCGAAGGTGCAGAGAAAGTACATAGTGTCGTGGAAGGAACACTCACTTGACACACATCATGAGGCAAATGTCGTAGAAGGAACACTCATTGAACAAAGGTAGATGGCAAACAAAAGGCAAACATCAACCCCCCATGACATTTATAATGTAGTG
Source organism: Cryptomeria japonica (assembly GCF_030272615.1). Taxonomy (NCBI): domain Eukaryota; kingdom Viridiplantae; phylum Streptophyta; class Pinopsida; order Cupressales; family Cupressaceae; genus Cryptomeria; species Cryptomeria japonica. The sequence continues at coordinate 58,487,593 of NC_081405.1, forward strand.
CATGTACAATAAGGCACAAGATGTGCAAGATCCCAAGTAAACAATGCATGATAACATTTTATCTCAGTGTGTTTGCATAAATAAAATAGTACAATGATAAGAAGATTGGAAAAGGAAAGAACAGTCAAAACCGAGACATCCTAATCAAAGAAAGAGATCCCAGGACCTGAAACAACCAAGATATTTACCTGAGTGCTGAAAAGCAAAAAATTGAATAAAATATTTCTGGAGCAGAATCTGGAAAGAAAACTCATATAAATGGAAAGTACACAGAACAAGCTTTTCAAAAATATAAAGTTTTCAAAAAACGGAGTTCGGATGCTCATTCTATGGCCCCGAAAGTGCAGAAAAGAGACCCCACTTTGACTGGAAAAAAGTACAGTCAAACAAAAAAATTGGAAAAAAATTCCAATACCAGGAGGTCCGGCTCAGAACCAGCTTTCCGACGCCTATTCGTTTTCAAAAAAATGACTCTGTTTGCCCAAGTTATGACAAAAAATTCAACCCCCCCTTCAAAGGCAAGAGAGAAGGGCAATGGTGGATGTCTGGTGGTAGGGTCAGGCGGAGGTGGCTTGTGGGCGACGCTCTGGTGGTGGAGCGGCCATTGAGCGGTGGTTTCCGGCGGGCGTGGGAGGGAAAAGCGGTCGTGGGCGGAGCAGAGGCGGCTGCAGCGGGGGCCGGGAGGGGGTTGGCGGGTGGCAAGGCCGGGAGAGGCTGGCGGTAGTGGGGGTCGGCGGGGCCCGGTCTGACAGGGTCGGCGGGGTACGGGGACCTCTGCGCAACAAACCCCGAAAAACCTTTTTTTTTTTTTTTAATTTTTACAAAAAAACTTTTGCCCTCTTTTTTAATGATTTTTTTATTTTTGATTTTTTTTTGGAAAAAATTAAAAATTCGGCCTACATGCCGTAAAATTTGAATTTTTCTCGAACTACGTGTCAGGGTTGTACGACTTGGTATTGAAGAAAAAATACCCCCAGAGGCTCAGGAGTAAAAAATGGTCAAGTTTTATATGACCATAGGGGTTTTTGGGCCTTCTGAGCATGATGGTGAGGTTCGTTTAGGCCCAAAGTGCTCAAAAAAAGGGCCTATCCCTAGGTGCACAAAAAAAACTTTTGAAAAACCTCAGGTTTGCTTCCAATGCAAAATACTCAAAACAAGAACAGGTAGTTGTAGATCTGAAGCTTTGATACCATGTGAGAGTTGAGAAATACAACACCACAAGAGCCCAAATGATCTTTGCAAGCTGAAATAAACCTGTTACAAGGCGAAGCAAGGAAGCAATAATGAAAAACCAAATACACATAAATATGCTCAAAAAGATGAGAGCTCAATATTCACCAAAATGTGTAATGTGATTAATGAAATAATACAAAAGTAAAGAATTCAACCTCTAATAGGTCAAGAAACCTTAAAAGGGAAAACCCTAGGCTTGCACATAATAATTAATAAAAGAATTAATTATTATGCACCTAATGTTAGCTTAAGTGTAAAAGAGATAAAGGGAACTTAAATAATTAAACAAATGTTGTTTAATTAATCAAGTAAAGACCCGATTACTCTAACATTCATGAATAGTGGTTCACAAGAACCCATCTCTCTCCGAGAATGAATGTTACACTTAGTACTCATTGCATCTAGGTGAAGCATTGAACCTTCATAGGAGGTCACCCATCCCAGTACTATTCATGTGCTTGCAAACGGGGTTGCAAGCTAAGTGGGCTTATGTGCACTTGAGTTGGAGTCATATTGGTATGAATGACCTCCTAGAAAGCCCCAATGCTTCATTGAGTTTGAATCGAAAACTATGAAAATTGTGCAATTGAATCTTGATAGCAATATCATAAGAATGATTTTTTTCTTTATTTGATAAAATAAAATAGATTAAAAAATGGAAAAAATTATAGAATAAAAAATGCAAGAAGTATAATCATATAGATGTAGGCAATACAACTCAATAAGAACAAGAAAGAATAGCAGCAAAGAATATATTGCTCTGAAACCAAAAATTTAGAAGGAATGAGAACAACAACAACAAACATAAGATCAACCACCACAATAGGGAAACAATCTTCATAGCAACTATAAAACCAAAAATATAATTTGATGAAGTGTTATTGTAGAGTAAAAACATAAAACACTTCCAGACATACTTCATTTTCAAAGGCTTCATCCTTAATTCAAACAAAAGTCTAATTCAAGCGTAAAGCTTCATGCCTAGTGGACCATCAGATCAAATAAGACTGGCATTTCCCCTCGTAATATTTCTTCATGTTCAAAAATAAAGTTTGTCTACCTTTGTATTTAATATAAATAAGAGCACAAAGCTCATTTTAATGGATACAAATCTTATGTTTCTTAGTATTGTTTTTTTTTATAAATAGGTATTTCCATTCAAAAGATTTAAAGGTACATTATTCAGAAAAAAGATAGGAGGATCCAAGATCACTCCTTGAGAGTCACATGGGCAGAGCTCGGAAAAACAACATTAGACAGAGACATGGATAGGGCTCGGAAGAAAAAATACTAAAACCAGCCGCTAAGCAGTGGCCAATGGTGGCAGAAGAGGATCTTTGTCACCTTTATGACCCCATACATCAACGGGGTTGGGAGTGTCATTCGTAAGGGACCATCCCTCCTCAACAACATCTTCTTCTTTCTCAGTCTCCTTCCTGGCCAAAGATATGGCTAAAGATAGTCGTGGAAACCATTTGGATGAGTTCGACCAACTGATATCACTATTGGTGTTTGGCCAACCAATGCCACCACTAGTCAAGGGGCTTGTGCCTCCCGTGTTCCACCTAGAAGAAGAGCCATCATGAGGTAGAGAGGCAGAATGCCTATGCTAAAAGTCTCTTCTGCCACTAGAATGGTGGTGAGGGGCTTGGGAATGCGAAGTGTGCGAGTGGCATGTGGAGGAGCTACTACCGCGTTGCCTGCCATTGGGCAAAGACTGGTCACTAGAAGCAAAAGGGTCCAACGACACTTTGGCAACCGTAGAGGGTGCGTTTCTCCAATGCTACATAAGCTCCTGAAAGTGGGCCACCTCAAGTGTAACTTTGTTGGCTTGCACTTGAATTTGAAACAACATTGTTACAAATACAAGCTTTAGTAAACAAAGATACATGAATATCAAGAGAGCTATGAAAAAAATAAGAACATTCCTATCTTTCCACAAAGTGAATAGGATCTCCACCTTGAAAGCATGCCATATTTATGTGAATTTGAAGGGAAATTGGGAAAGATCGCCCAACAAGATCATATGCCAAGAAAAAGACTTAGGTCGAAAGGGTTGAAAAAAATCATGAATCCATGTCTAAAACTATTGGTCTCTTCTATAATACCAGAAGAGGTGAATAAAAGACTTAGGTTGCCCACAAAATAGGTAGCGAGGGTCTGGCACACCTAGATGCTGCAGGCAAGAGCCCAACGACAAGCCTTGAAAAAGAATACACCAAGCAAAATGAGCTAGCTTGGGCTCAACAATAGTAGATCAAATAGCGTGAAATCTGTGACGCCACGTAGATTGTGAGGATTGCAAATGCCATCAATGATTCAAGGTTGGAACCATAGGTAAATGTGGAACAAGCCAATGATAGCCCAACCCGGGCTTGTAGTTATAGAAGGAGGTTTTGGGAAACCACCGTGAATCCTTCCACCATGGTCTGATTGAGTGTGTGCCTAACTTGTGAAGCATATTCAAAGGTAGAGTCAACACGACAAGATTAAACATTTGTTGATTTGGCCGACTGAGGTGAAATTGGGCCTGCAAATCTTTATAAGAGTAGAGATTCATATTAGCTCTAGAAAAAAGATCTCGAGGAGTGCAAATGCCATACTTGTGAAAGTGTAGGGCACGAAATCCAAGAATGTGGACCAGAGGGAGCCCTTGAACCTAAATGAGGGGTGACCACCAAATATTGTGTTGATTGAAAGAAAGGTCATCTCTGAAACCAACCCCATCCTAGCGGAGCCAAGGCTTAACTTGACTTCCTAGGCCTGTTGAATGCTCTTAGCAACAAAAGTACCTTGAATATGCAAATCTCTTTCATTAAAAGAAAGGTTTGAAAACCAATCTCCTTCTCGGCCAACCTATGAGCTGGATAACCTGAAGAAATACAATGCGTGAGAAGAATTTTCTAGGCCTCGTTGCTAGAGATGACACAAATAACCCATTTGGCACACAAGGCAAGACCTTGTTTTTGGGTGGAGAGGAAACCAAGACCTCCAGACTCCTTCGGAGACAACAATGATCCTAGGCAACCTGGTGAAAACTATGGTGATCAACTTCTGAGACCCACAAAAAGTCTTAGAGGAGCTTTTCCAATTTGTTGTATGAAGCCTTTGAAGGTGCCCAATAAGAGGAGTAAAAAACATGAGTGACAACCAACACTTTAGAACATTTTTGGAATTTACTAGCCAACAAAAGTGGCTTGGTAATCCAGAAGGTATGCTTCTTCTCAATTTGGTCAAGAACCACATTCCAAAAGGTGCACAACGAATCCTTGAAAGGCAAATGATATCCATAGAAATCAAAAAATTTCCCCATTCTAAATCCATTTCCACCCATATTGGAGAATCCAAGGAGGAGTTGGGAGAAAAGATTGCATGTAACACTAGGTTTGTGCCATTGAATTGCCGAACTAGAAACCAAACAGAAGGTGTCAAGGTATTGAAGGGTTGCCTAGAGATTATGCTCATCTTCAATCAAGGTGAGAAAAGAATCATTTGTGAAATGACCATTGACAAGCTAAGAAGGTGACTCAGGTAAGGAAATGCCCTTGACTCGTCCAATGGAAATAGCAGAAGCAAGAAGGTAGCCAAATCCTCAGCAACCAAAACATACAGGGAAGGGGCCAAAGGGTAACCCTGGCAAATAGACCTAAATAGGCCAAAATCCAAAGACTACCACCCATTAATGATGATGCAAGCCAAAGCGTCTCCAAAAACCATTTGCACAGATTGAATGAAGCAGGGACCCAACACTAAAGCTTTGAGCATTGCAAGAATAAAGGGCCATTCAATGCGGTCATATGCCTTAGCAAAACCAATTCTAACAAAAATGACATTTTATTTAAAGCAGCGAGCCCATTCCATGCCTTCCCAAACAACAATGATGTTATCTAGGATAAACCTAGATTTAATGAAACTAGTTTGCTTGGGATGAACAATTTGCAGGAGAAGATGGCGAATCTTGAGGGCTAGGGCTCTGGCAATGATTTTATATGGGACATTGGGCAAAGTAATAGGATGCCAGTTGCAAATGCCTTTTAGGTTCCTTGCCTTGGGTATGAATTTAATGTTTCCCTCACTGATGAGCTGACCAAGAGATTGTGAATGAAAGGCTTTTAGGTAAACATTGTGTAGATCTAGTCCAACACATGGCCATAAGGCCTTATAGAACTTGCAAGGGAAGCCATCACAACCATGTGCTTTATCATCCACCATGGAAAACACAACCTCCTTGAGATCCTCAAGGGTAAGCATTTGATCAGAAAACATCTTTTGGGAATTAGAAAGTCGTGAAGGAACAACAAAGAGACATTCCCACAAGGCTTGATCTCTTTCAGGGGAATTTCTCTACGTTGTGAACACCTTCTCATAATGCTTGACAAAAGCTTGAAGAATATTTGGTAGCTCAAAGAGAAGCATTTGACCATCCTTGATGCTTTTGATGCCAGGTGAGGAATGAAGTTCCCTAAGAGCCAAGAAAAACTCTTAGATACACTATCCTCAACTTTAAGCCAGTGCAATCTTGCTTTAATTTGAGCTCCACATGCAACATAGATGTCAACAATCTTCTTCTGGTGGCATAGTTTAGCAACCCGAACCTGTAACTCAAAGCAAAAAGGGTTGGCTGCTAGAGCCTCTATGGTATTGCACAAATCCATGGTGGCTACCTCATAGGATCACCATCGATACATGGCTAGTTGCTTGGCATAAATGTGGAGAAAATGAGTCATGCATTGAATGACATCATTCCACCACACAAGCTAGCATGTAGGCTGAGTGGGTTGACTCTCAAGATTCCAAACCCTCTAGATGTGGGCCACCATGGGAAGGTGATTCAACAATGAAGTATTTTAAAAAGTTTTTGATGGTCGTACACAACCCACTTGCCATTCAATGGTGAACTTGATGGGATAGTGGTCTGACAAGGTTACCTCAAGGAGAGGTAAAACTGATAGATCTTGATTTTTCCCAAAAGAGAAAAAATATTGAGCTGAGATCATGTAACGATCAAGCCATTTGAAAATTCTATTAGAACCTACCCTATAGTTACTCCAAGTGTGCTAGACGCTATGAGGGTGATGACGGTTGGTATTAAGGTTGAAAATACCTAATTTATTACGCATATAAAACCATGGCTCTCTTTCACCAACCGTCTAATGAAAAGGTAAGAACCCTTCTTTATCGGAGGCCACCTCAACCATACTAAAATCACCATATAGAACCCAAGTGGTCGGTGGTAAAGAATCAGCTATCCACTGCCAAAGGTGAGATCTTTCAACAACATCATTGGGAGCATAAACATTAATGATCTTAAAGAAATGATTATCAACTGACTTGAGGACCCACACAAGCCACTGAGTGGGATCCGACCCATGAGCCACAATAGAGGAATGACAACGTGGTGATATGAGGGTAACAATACCTCTTCGATTAGCTTTATGTTTTGAAGAAAAAACTAGACCATGTAGCCAAATCACACGACATGCAACAACTAACATGAAAGATGCAATTTTAATCTCCTGAAGGCAAAAGACATCAATACTGGGAATTTTGTGTCGAGTGTCCCGCAATGAACACTTCCTAGTGAGTCCAATTAGACCTCGAACATTCCATGACATGAAATTCATGATTCAAAATATTGCATGTGATCCTTGTCCTCAAGAGAGGAGAAGTTATTCAACAAGAAATCAGAAGATGGCTGGAAGCTCTAGGGACTACCCTACATTTTTTTTAACCTCGTTGCCATCAGCTTCCTGCCATAAGGGTTGCAAGAGCGATGCAAACAAGACAACTGAGTTGACAAAACTGAGGTGGCTAGGTGAGGATTGCGAACCCACATAGGATGGAAAACACCCTCAACAGTCAAACTTTCCCCCTTAGAACCAGGGTTTGAAATAGCTTGCAACTATGGTTGAGTTGTGGGTTGCGACAACAACTGAGCTGGCTCTTGTGATTACAACTACATAATAGTAGAAGTAAACTGCTTCTAAGAAGCAGTCGAAGAACTATTTCCTTTGCAAACCATTGTAGTCCATCCATCCTCATTCTTAGCAACCTCAGAGGAGCATAGAGGGGTAGACTCCTTAGGTGGAGTTTAACCCTCGAGACAACCAAAAGATAATCCCTAATTTTATGCTCATAGGATTGGCATCAGTAGCATGTATTAGGAATATTCAAATAAAGCACTTGTTGAGAGTAGCATTGACCTCCTATCTGAATTCCAATAGTCTCCTTGAGGTCTCGAAACAAATCTACCTCCACAAAAAACCTGTTTTGGGGACGAGCATGAAAAAAGTGCTCAGGTTCCATGCAAAACACCTTGTCAATAGACTGAGTAGTGGTTTGCAAACACAACCAACATGGCAAGGGGAGATCAGATAACTCTATCCAAGCTGGTACCTTGAGCTTCTTGTCATATGAGACAGTGAAGTATCGTGATCATGGCTAAAAAACAAGAAAGGATGACCAAACAAACTAGAGCCCATAATGGAGGACACCCTCAACATAGGAGGGAATGAAAAAACGAAACAAAAAGACACTCTTGGTGAGATTTTGTATACCATCAAGATGGACCCCATGAGGGGCCCAGGCTTTGGCAACCCAATCATGCAGTTTGGTTTTAGGTGGAACCCTCCCCACATAGTAACCTATTAAGGTAAAATTTTCAACCCTTTCACATGCACTATCAAAGTCCTGGACATGCAAAATAACATCAGGGATACAAGAAGATGTACCTTGTGGAATACCTTTGGACAAACTTGTGAGGTCATTTGTTCGAGGGCGTTGTGGTTTCTCATCGCCAAAGCTCCAACACCAACATCAATTGTTGGGTTGAGGCTTGCCGAGGCCATTAAAAAGTTAAAAATCTCACAATAAATGTGGTAAGACAAGGGAAAAACACACTACGCAAATAGAACACTGAAGCCGCTAGTTTGCAAACCAGGACCCTTTAGTATTGTTTTATTTATTTAATTTTTTTAAATATTTGAAGTTTGATGTATTATGATATTTTATAAGGATTTAAAGGTATATTTTTTGAGTCAAATTTTTTTATTATATTTTTTTGGTAGTGGTTATAAATTTTGTTGTTTGTAAGTATGAATGATCATTTATATATCATTCATTGCATCTAGGTAACTTTCATAGAGATGAAGCATCCAGACTTTTTTTAATGTCATTCATTCGTACTAGTCCAACTCAAACATGCTTAACCATAAAGTTTCCTCCAAGTTCAAGCCCACTTAGATTAATTAACTTTTCATATTAGTTATGTGTGGGTGTTTGACTTGTTGATTAGCGTTAAATTTCTTAGTTCTCTATTTATTAGTTGTGCTTAAGTAATACTTATGTTTGAACAAATTGTGTGCTTAAGAAAATTAGAATATTGAGTTGAGAGGTCAATCTATTATGGCACATCACCTCCATTATGTTTATGTTATTTGAATCTAACCCTTTCAATTCAAATTAGTTATAGAATTTTCATTAGAATAGAAGGAATCAACCTACTCTAGAGGTTGTCTCATTCATATATATTGGACTTTTCATTTTTGTCAATATGATTGTATGTCCCAACAATTTCGCAACTCAAAAATTTATTGCATGCCTAGTGGGACAATGAGTTTTCAGTTTAAGTATCAAATACATTGTAAGTCAAGGCTCATGTTTTATATCTTAGTCTCAACAAATTAGAGAAAGATAGCTAATAACCTAAGGATTTTTTTTCTTGAGAATAAGAAAAGTGTTGCACAACTGAGAATTGTTGAAGGAGGGAAAACACACAACAACAACATTCTAGGTACAAAATTCTTAAGCTACTCAAAATTGCTAAAAGCATAGTGTGTTATTTAGTTAATCAGAAGTTGGAAAAGATTATAAAGGATCACAAAGATTTTGGTGTATTATTGGAATGTAAATCTAAGGAGAAAAAATCATTCACACTTAGAGATTTTGTTCTGGATAAGGAAGAACCCCATATTTTGTGGGAAGAATCACAAAAAGGTATGTGACTAGAAGATCTTCATAGCTGGTTCAATTCTTATAATTATTACCTACGAATTTAAGAGGAAGCTCCCATGTTAGAAAAATAAGCCCCTTGATCATAGAGTCCATTATTGCTCTCCAAGATAATCCTTACATCTAGTATTAACTATATGGAACTTCAAATATTCAAACCTTTTGTTGCATAAGATGTAGGTAGCCCACTTAAACTCATAGAAATGGAATGACATCCCTACATCAACCTTGAAAGGATCTCACCTATTGCATATAGATGAGGATTCTATCACTCCCATTAAACATATAGAAGACAATGCAAACATTTTTTTAGTCTATCATATTGTTGTGCAAGATGTAGCCCTTGTATATTTAGTCTATCAAACATAGTGTGTTATTTCGTTAATCGGAAGTTGGAAAAGATTATAAAGGATCACAAAGATTTTGGTGTAATCTTGGAATGTAAATCTAAGGAGAAAAAATCATTCACACTTAGAGATTTTGTTCTGGATAAGGAAGAACCCAATATTTTGTGGGAAGAATCACAAAAAGGTATGTGACTAGAAGATCTTCATAGCTGGTTCAATTCTTATAATTATTACCTATGAATTTAAGAGGAAGCTCCCATGTTAGAATAATAAGCCCCTTGATCATAGAGTCCATTATTGCTCTCCAAGATAATCCTTACATCTAGTATTAACTATATGGAACTTCAAATATTCAAACCTTTTGTTGCATAAGATGTAGGTAGCCCACTTAAATTCATAGAAATGGAATGACATCCCTACATCAACCTTGAAAGGATCTCACCTATTGCATATAGATGAGGATTCTATCACTCCCATTAAACATATAGAAGACAATGCAAACATTTTTTTAGTCTATCATATTGTTGTCCAAGATGTAGCCCTTACGTTGTTAGCAATGACCTTTAAAGGGCAATGTCTAAGTTCATTTGGGGTTTAAGTTCAAAATCAAATTGGAATAAGTTTAAAGGAAAATTTAAAATTCAAGAAAAGGGGATACTATTTGGCTCTAGTGAAACAACTGACCAATAATAAAAGAGCACCAATGGAGTAAATTCTGGACTTGAAAAAAAGATTCAAAAGAACATGTGAAATAATAATTGTAGAGGTTCAACCATCAAAGGGGTTGTGGTTAAATGACAAGGCCACATGGTTCTCCTAATGGAGACCCACATTTAAATTCCCCAAATGACATCTTAATGTTATCTCATAGTTGTAGTGATACCCCACAAAAGTTGGAGCAATATCCTCATAGACATTAGAGTTGTATCTCTATAGATGAAGCTAACGTGGAACACAATATCCCCACAAGTAATATAGGAAAATTTACTATGCATATTGGTGAATAAAGATGGAATATCCACACATGATGTGGAGCATTATATCCTTATAGGTGAAGGAGTTGGAGTGATAAGTAGTATGTGGAGTTTAGTCTTCTTGTAGATGGAATGATGGCTAGATCGATATCCCTATAGGCTAAAATGTAAGGTCCTATAATGAATCTAAAAAAGGTATTATTAGAGAGTGTGGGATTGTTGGAATCGTTTGCCATTACGTCAAAATCTCTAACTATCAATGTATGATACAAACGCCAGATTTAACCTGACCCACGGGAGGCGTTTAAGCCATGTCATGAGTCCCCAAGGAGGTGGTGACCACCAAGTCAACAATCTACCCCTCGACACCAGCTGAGCCTTCAACACCCACTAAAGGGAGACTTGACCTCATGACCCAAGGCTCTGATACCAATTGTTGGAATTGTTTGCCATTGCACCAAAAGCTTGAACTCTCAACAATCGATACAAACGCCAGATTTAACCCTCCCCGCAGGAGGCAGTTAAGCCATGTCACGAGTCCCCAAGGAGGTGCTGACTACCAAGTCATAAGGGACATGTTACTAAACCTTGACTAAGCAATCTAAAAAAGATACCTATAAAGGTTTATCCATTTTTTTTGTATATCTAATATATTTCAAATTTAAAATTGTAATCATGATACATGCCCTAGGAGGTTATACTTTTTCATTGTCATATGATAAATCAATTTTAGCTATCAAAACAAACCTCATTCAAACTAGGAAAATAGCTTTCAAGGCTTCAATTCCCTAGCTTCTAAAGGTCTCAATTCCTTTATTTTCTCCTGCCTTTAACCCTATTCTAAAATGACTAAATCCCAAACCTCAAAAAAAAATAGAGAAAGAACATTTTTCTAAGATGATTTTGTAATATATGTGTAGTCCTCAAAAAGCAACAATCATAATTTCCTCCAATACCATCTTATCATTTGAACTAAAAGTTCAATTTTGAATGTAATGTCTCCTTCTCACGTGTAAGCAAATTTTTGGTCATAAGATTATTTTCTATATTTTCTTGTAAGCTAATTAAGTTGTCAAAAGTAATATTTCATATATTTTTAAATTAACAGCTTATTTGATTATTTGACTAGTGAAAAGTGACTTTAAGTTGTACAAAAAGGAGGCATTAGGCTCAAGGGGAAAATGTGATCTTTTTAGACACTTTAAAATGATTTTAAAATATTAAAGTGAATATGGAGCCAAAAAAGAAAACTAATATTGTATTGTCCAAGAAAAGTTGTAAAAGGAGGAGCTATGAAGAGAAAATGGCTACTATTTTCCATATCTGCTTTTGCATTGAGGAGATTTGAGGGTTTTCTTATTTCTTAAGGCCAAAAAACATAGAAAAATATTAGTTTTTAGTTTCATCTTCCTTACTAGATTTGGTTATTTCATTTTGAATTCATAGTTGTGCCTGCAAGTGAAGATTTTCTAGTTTGTTACAAAAGATGACATTTTTAATGTGTTTTGACAAGCTAAAGAATTTGATTTTAATAGGGCTTTGGATTATTGGAGTTATCTATTATTTGGAGGTTTTGAAAAGGGGTCATGCCTTTCTCATATTAGTTGTATCACTTCTATAAGGTGTACCTATAATTGTACCACATTTCACATACTTTATCCTAGAGATATCTTTCTTAGTGTAAAGCAGAAAAATCGAACCCTAGTTGTTCTCCCCTCCCCAATCTCCAAGGAGAGAGAAGGGAGAGTCACTAGGGTTGATGGTTTTCACTTAGGAGAGGCTTTACATTCAAAAGAGGGGTTGAAACCCACAAGATCCAATCCCACGCAATGCAAGATTGGATTCTAAATGAGTTTCAAGGGTTAAGACATCAAGGATACCCTCTTTTGTAAAGAATGTAGAAAGATTGAACTAAGAATGCATGTAAAGTAGGAAAGATTCGCTTATAAACAGAGATAGGGATACGGGATGAAGCTGCGGACCTGGAATTAGCAGTAAAATGTCGAGACGGTGCTGTTCTGCAAATTTGAGCGAAAGTTGATGGGACGATGGCACTCGGCGTGCACACGGTCCTCCGAAAAATCTGCGAAACGAAGGGGGATCTGTTTGTCTCTGCACAGGGATTCCAGATCTTCAATTACAACTGCGTACCTGCAACCTTGTTGTAAGAATGTTTGTATTCTTACATGTGAAGGTGTAATGAATGTTGTATTTTGTATGTTGTAAGTGATCTCCTCTTCAATGGTTGAATCCTTGTCTTGAATGCAACACTTAGCCTTGAATGGAGACTTAGAATGCTCAATTGCTTGAAGGAATGCTTGAATGCTTGAATGCTTGAATGTTTGAATAGCGCTTCCACCTTTTGCACACATATGTCTTCCTCTTTCTTACCTCCTCAAATGGGAGGGGAAATGTAGTTTATATACTTGTCAATTAGGGCTGATAGACTGATTTTCCCGACCTTAGGCTGACCAGGAAACATTATTTCCCGAATTGCAAACTTAAAGACTCGATGCCCACAAGAGACTGGGCCCAAAATAGGGCCAGGGACCAGGGCGCTGGGCGCCATGGTCCCACCTCCCGGGACAACAGGGTGCAAGGAGGGATCAGGCCAGGGTGCAGAAAAATGCAGTTTTTGGTGTCATAAACAGGTTTTGGGGTCTCCATTCAGGTTCAACATTGCGCCGCCATCGTGAAGACCCAAATGCAGTCGAAATTGCAAGTGTCGCAATTTTAGGACGCTACACTTAGTTGGCCATACAATCTATCTTGTTGTTTACTCTATTGAGTGATGAAGTTTATGGAGTTTTAAGGGGTCATACAACATTGATTGGGTCATACCATGCATAGAGGCGCATGTGAAGTAGGAAGATGAATCACTACCTTTTTACTTGTAGTTTGAGGTGGTTTGGAGGCATCTTAATCATGTGATATTATATTTTGCACTTTGGTGCTAAATTTAGTACCTATGCAAGCTCTTTTTGGGAGTTTGTACATTAATATTATCTATTATATCAACAACAAAATACTTAGTTACAAGCCTATTATTGTTTGATTTGAATTATTAGTTTGATAAAGTGATTTTCCAGTGTGTTTAAAGGAGGTTTGGAAGTGTGTTTTGGTAGTGGGTAGTTTGGTGGTATTGGTGTGCTTTTGGATAGTGGTTTCTATATGCTGACAATGTGTTTCAATCAACAAAACAAAGTGCTATCCAACTTGAAACTAGTTTCTTGCATCATCTATTTGAGGTATACTTTAGATGGATTAATGAATTAATGTTTCGGGAATGATATTCCAAGTTCTTTGAGCCATATTATGTGTTTGTAATAGTGTTTAAGTTTGGTTAGAATAATAAATTAATTATTGCAATAGTTTCTTGCTATTTTGTACTTCATTTTATATATATCTTGAAAACCCTGAGTGGGAGTGTTATCAAAGTTTTTCATTTCAATGCATTTTCATTTTGTAATTTGGACGATTTATTGCACAATTATAAAATCTTTTATTCAACCTGTTTGGCATGGGAAACTTGGATTATCGACTATTTTGACTTGAGTCAAGCTTAGAAATTGTGTTAGTGGCTTGCATTGTATACATGTAGTCCACCAAAGAGGCGTCGATTAGGTTGTATTTTTTTCTTGTGTATTCTAGTGGACTTGTCACCATATCAATGCAATTGTATTTATTTAGGTTAGATTGTGTGGTTAGATGTATTATATCCTTTCACCTTGCCCACAATAGGATCTAGGTGATCAAAAAGTGTTGAAGGTATTGCATTACATCTTTAGTATCACAAAAATAAAAAAAACAATAGATTGGGTTGCCACATTTAACTAGCCTTAGAAATCCTCAAATGGCATTATATCAACCATTCAAATAACTTACACGTGCTCCAATTATAAATAGGGAGAAGGTCCATGTGAAGAATAGTTTGGTAAAAGAATGAAAATTATGGCATTTTTCCTATGGATTGTAATGAAATACAAATTCTTTCCCTATGGGAATTAATAACTGTAGTGTCATAAATTATATCTGCATACAATTTCATCCTCACCTAGACCTTACCTTGGTGCTTCATCTTTCAATGATCGATGACGATTTTGATTCTACTCACACTACCCACAGACTTGCATTTTCATCTCCTTCTCTGGCTTTCCTCCAAGCCCGAGTTTTAATTGTTAGGACTAGGGTGCCCAATGCCTTATTCCTCTTAATTAGGACCCATTTTTGGTCCTCATAATGGTCATCTCAGATGAGTGAGAAATTTGATCCCGTATGGTCCTTTTCAAAATTTTAATTCATTTTCTGGTAGTCAATTATAGAAGGAGCTCTACCCCTCTCATTTGATAACCTCACTTTTCCAAGAGGCAAAATCAAGATCCTAATTCAATTCAAGTGAGCAAGTAATCAATCATTCATCAAGCATTGGAGAAGAAGTAAAGCCAACTTTATGCATTCAAGATGACATCCATGGTCAACATTCTTTGAAGACTTTCTACAAGACATCCTAAAACCCTTGCGTGAGGATCAAACAAAACTTCATCAAGGTATACATTTCAATTACAAGTATTTTACTTTAGATTTGACCTTTCCGTCAAAATAAAAGCATCTTATTGCAATTTTCATTTCAATTACTATTTCAATTTTAAGGTTAGTTCCTAAATCGGGGTTTGACCTAAGGAAAAACCCTATCCACAACATATTTCTCTCTCTTTTTGTGTGCAGGAAATAGGTTTAGGAGTTGTACTTAGAGATTTCAACAGTCGATAGCGATGAATAGGTTCAACTTTTGACAAAGCGAAATTCACAGAACCAGGGTGAATTTTTACTACATGGTCCTAAAAAATCACATCAAACTTTTGGGAACAGGTTCTAAACAACCTCTTGCCCAAATCTCAATTTGTGGCTCCATGGGATATCTGTAGCAGTATGTTTTCGACAATTCACTTCAATTATTCATTTTTTTACCCTAATTTCACAATTATCTTCCAAATTCAACCGAGAAAAAGGGTAACAAACAAATAACTAGTGAATCTAATAATAATTTCAGCACTTTCCATATTTAGATTGTGGCTAGATCTATTAGATTCACGCCTCTTTCAATGTAGTGGTCCCTAAGGTAAAACCAATGGTTTTATTATCCTAATTGGTGAAACCCTAGTTTTATACCATTACAATAATAAGAACTCATGGTTTCAAATTCACTAAGTCAACAAAATTAAGAGGAGATTTAAAGATTCATTACTCTTTAAGAAATTATGATGCTTTGAAGGAAAGCAATTTTTTTTTACATTGAGAATCCAAAAATTTCATAAAGTTGCAAGTTTAATTTTATCACTTCACAAGATCAAAGAAGAAAAATATTGAAGCTCAAGGAGCTAAAACTAGATTCCCCCCACTTTCAAAGTACCATTAAATTTATTAAGTAAAAAATAACTTTTTTTAGAAGCATCAATCAAAATGCTTGCATTTTGAATCAAAGCTTAAAAATGTTCCTAATAGATCTTGAGCCCCGAAGAATACCTATTTTTTGGTGGAAAATACAAGGAAGGATCTACTGGACACACTTGAAGATTGGGAGGTGGGGGTGAATCAATCTTGAACAAATCTTAACACTTTATAGCACAATTCAAATTCAAATTTAAACCTTAATCTGATTAGTAGCAATGAAAGATAAATAATGAGGGTGAACTCACAATAATGGTTCCCACTTTTTTGCCACTTTTGACACTGAGATGTACATTTTTAAAATAATCTTCAACTTCCGAGAACTATAACTTTTAAACTATTAAAAATTTGAAGATGATGTAAATTAGTGATTTCTAGCATTTTGTTTGTAGATTCTATACACATTTTTTTCAAATTTTTTTGAAGGTTTTTTAAAAAAAATTTCCATCTCCCTCGAAAAGTAGTTTTTTACAACAAACTACATTTTTTAAGAGTGAGGTGCCTCCCGAAATGTATAACTTTTTTTCTATAAATGATAAAAACTCAATTCTTTTGAATTTTGGCTTGCATTTGGTTTTATGGTGATATGTTCAATATTTTCATTTTATAAAGTTTTGAAGTCCGACTAGTCATAATTTAGACATAGGTTTATGTTTGAACACATAACTTGTTCTATATAAATCAACATTCAATTTTATTTTTTTTGTTAGAAAGAAGACATCAATACCAAGGGCATAGATATTTTTTAGAATTTTTTTGAATTAGTTTCTTATTTTTCCCAATGCGTTGAACAGAGAAGTTCATGTTCGATGAAAAACCAATTTTCCATAAAATTAAAAAAACAAGAACATAATAAATTCAAAATATAACAAAATTATACTCGTTGGAAAGCTTGCTCTGAGTACTACAATCTAATATTTCTAGGTTATCAAGATTATTTCATTTGTGCTTTGAACCAGAGCTCCGAAGTCATTAATTCTTCAGAATTCTGAAATTTTTTGGGAGAAACCTCAAATTAGAGGGTTCGAATGAACAGTACTTCGAGCGAATGGGGTTCGCTCGAATCCATTATGGTTCGAGCGAACCCCCATTCGCTCGAACCAATAGGCTTGATTTCGGCCTGTACAAAGTCACCCGCGGTTCGAGCGAACCCAGGTCCGCAACGTGGTTCGCTCGAACTACCAGGGGTAGTTCGAGCAAATACCACTATTTCGCTCGAACACCTAGAAAATCGAAGTTCCCACTTTCGCCAAATTCCTTCGTTGGCAAAAGTGGGAACCAGCTTTGTGAATTCACCCATTAACACACATACACAAGAGAACACTAGATTTACATGGAAAACCCAATAAGGGAAAAACCACAGTGAGAGTTAACTCACACTATATGAACAATATTAAAATAAATAAATTTAGGGCTCATTGCCTAGGGAAGCTTACTACTCCCAAAAGTACTTGCAAGCTAAGGTTCACTGCTCCAAGGCAAGATACAAAGGACTTGCTAGTGAGACACACTATCTCCAAGAAAGATACATAAATATTGAGTTACAATGGATATGTCTTCAACATTATAGTATCCAACAATCTCCCTAAAATGCAATTATTCTTGACTCATTGCCTCAAGAAACCATTTGACAATCAAGCTCCAATACTTTCACCACATACTTCCTTTACCTCAAATTCACATCTTCCTCAATCGCCACAACTTCTACCTAACATGCAAATGAATTGATCTTCTATTTATGCCATTTACAAGACCTCAAAACATCAATTATGTCAGACATAATAGGGGACAAGGAATGATCCCACAAAATCGGCCACAAAACATAATTATAGTGAAAGTGGTCTTATCCAAGAGATAAAGAGTACATAGAACATCTTATTACATCTTCTAATGCAGTCCTAAGAATGATACATGTTGGGATAGATCTTTCCAAGTTGGCTAAAGGGTAACATGTAGATAAGACATGTAACACGTAATCGATCGGCCCAAAAACACATTCTCCAAACGAATTAACTCAATGCAGATCTCCACAAGTAATAGTAGGGCCTTAATAAAACCCAATAAACTCTCCAATACTGTCACAAACCCTTGGGAGAAAAGCGCAAGCCAGAGAACAAGTCTCGTTGGCCTCAATCTACAAATTAACCTGAAAACCAACTCCAAACACCAAGTGGCACCAAATAAATCAACCAACATCATGCATGCCACATGGAGACATTACTAGAAAATCCACCAATACTTCTAGACACATATTTCATATTTCCAAGCCAAGACAAGTTGGTAAAAAAAACTAATACAAAGTGCTTCATTATCAGAATGCCAAGAAGAGCAATCAAGAGATAAGACATTGATAAACACACTTTCAAAATAATTCATCACTTGAAATTTGAACTAAGACACTGCTCACATGTTATAAGTATTTCCTCCAAGCCATAACACTAGAAACAACAATGTGGATTATTCTTCAGATTAGTCCTAACTAGTCATCAACTAGCAACATTTGGCCATTACCAAAAACATTAGTTGCAATACCAAGGACTTGAAAATATAGGAGTGTAACATCCACAAAGCATACAAATTATATCTAGAACTGCAAGACCATAGCACCAAATTTAGAGGAATGCAAAGCATTCTTCTAGAGTGGCTTCAATGTACTTTCCTACATTCACATAGTGATTCATCAACTTTTAGAGATCAAAACACCTTGTAACAACATTTGCTCACTTAGGAGAAACAAAAGAGATACTACAACAACTTGTAGTATGCACAAGATCATCCAAAAAAAATCTTTTCATCATCATGCTTCTAATCCTCATATTAATACTTCTAATCCTTATCTCAATGCTTCTATCCTCAACTTAATACTTCTAATCCTCATCTAAATTTGATATCATCTCTGCTATTAGTCATGAGCATCATCACCATCACAATTCTTTAACACATCAACAACATCTTTGCAACATATTAAATGTAGGCATCAACAAGTCATCATTGCCATAAGGATATAAAAGCAAGCCTCATATTGACATCTTCATTATCACCGTTCTTCATACATGGTGAGACATCAAAATCACATTGATGGTGAACATCCAACCAAGAACATCATCAACAACATCTCTACACAATTGCATATCATGAAACCATGGCATGCAAGGTATAGATAGCAACACCAAGAGGCTAGACATCAACTACGAACCACCTGCCCAACACACGTTTGCATTACACATTAATGACATCATACATTTGATAGGACAATCAATAATTTGATCATCTCCTTAATATTCATTTGCATTTCACATTATTGCAACATGCTAAGTGTAGACATCGACACCAAGAAGGTGGACATCCACAACATACACTACTTTCAACCATCAACTATCTACACCTACCCTTGAATCCACAATAGCACTTGAGGTTTATATTATTCAATAATCATCACCATATACATGAGGCATCAATCTATACTATCCATCAATCATAACATATCAATATCATGTACTTCCAACATATACCACACAACTCATCATCAACATATCACCAATAACAATGCCTAGTTATATCCATCATAGCTTTGCACACAACTACACCATAATGACAACACACAATTTGACTATTGACACCAGTGGACAACACAATAATTTTATTGACAATAGATACACAACACTTCCACAATCTGACAATAACAATACAATACTAAGTATATCATTAACATGCAAGTTGAGGGTTGACATGAATGACAACAACTGCCAAACAGATCAATTTCATATTTCTTTGCAATAAAGGCCTAGCTTCATAGACCATTGAATGTGGTAAAAAGAAATAAAGTTTGCAAAGAACATCACTTTATGAGATGCATTATCAATCTAGGGTATATACACTTATTGCAAGAGATTATACTTATAAGTAAAACTAAAAATGAAAACAATTTGCATCCACGAGGAAACATCTACCTCTTGAGATAATATTTTAAATTAGGAGTATAAAGGTATATATTTAAACAAGTCACCTCCATTTAATGTCACGATAACTATAGTTGACTATCTTGTTTAGAAATGCATGACAGATTTTGGTGTTAGTGGTGTAGTCAAGCCAATAAAAATATATGATGCACTAGGGATCAAAAACACCCCTATAGAGCAAGGAGTTACTCAATTAGATAGGACACATAAATTAATAGGAATAATTAATGAATTATCTTTACCCCTACATGCTTGTCCAAAATTTGTTTCTCAAGAGAGAGTTTTCACTTAGCTTCCTTCTATGTTTTGTATATGTTTATCTGGAGATTTTACAACTAGAATAAGAGGTTTTTTTTATTATGTATCTCACCATATTGTACCCTATAATGTCTTAGAAAGGGTGCTACAACATCATTTTGAAGAAGGAATTTTTATAAAGTTTAGAGAGGAATATGGATAAGTGTTTAAAGGTGCTACTTGATCATCAACTTGTTGAATGGATAGTTGACAAATAAGAGTTTTATCCCTATGAAGGTTTTTAGGTAAGGAACATGGGAATATACTTTATCCATGTTTAGAATCATCTAATTGCCAAGTTTCTAAAAGAAGAGCTAAAAAATTATATGTAGTTTAGAAGCTCTATTTTAATAGAATCATTTATAAGAATGGTGACTTAAAATAACAAACTAGATGGTGAATTGAGGATGAGTTACAACTAAAGAATCTAAGGGTCAACAACAACACAAGTTGTGAGGGAGAAAATTACAACTAGGTATGCAAAGGATAAATCAAGGACACGTATTCTATGATAATTCTCTAACACATGATTAGGGGTTCCAAGGCCTATATGATGGATAACAAAGATAGATGTATATAAATAAATATGGATACATATATAAATATACAACGAACTAGACCCATAACTGAAGATGTATAGATGTAGACACATACAATAGATACAATGTTAATGCACATGATGCGATATAGTCTTAGGGGTTTATGATGTACCTGTAAAGGATTTTGCACATTAGGTTGAATGATATGATACCTCTATGATGATCTTTTAATCTATTTTATGTAGTGCTCTCTCTCTCTCTCTCACACACACACACACACAATATTGAATAAAACACATTTTAGACACATTCCAATTGAGTTTGTACATGAATGGGTGACTTTATTATGTGACTACGTTGAATGTATATATGAACCCTAAACTAATATATTTTGATATCATGATTTTGTTGGAAAATGGATTTTCTATACTTGATGCTAAATGAAGTTGTCATCTTGGCCTATTTGATTAGGATATATAATTTGAGAATCACTAGTGAGAGTAGAGATATATGGTTGATTCCACACAAATGTGGCAATAAAAAATTTAGCAGACTTTTCTAGAATAAAATTTCCTCCATGATTTGGTTGGAGAATTTTTTTTGTCTAGACTTAATATTAATGAAATTATCTTGGTTTATTTGATTATGATATGTAAGGATGGTTATTCTTTGCTTCAAGTTTTGAGAATCACTAGCGAAAGTAAAATATATGATTGATTCCATGAATATGTAGCAACAAAAGTATCAATGACCTTTTTGAAATTATTTTGTCAACATGGTTTAGTTGGAAAAATGATTTTCTCTATATACTTGATGTTAAATGAAATTGTCATCTTGGTCTATTTGATTATGATATGTATGGATGGTTATTTTATACTTTAGGTTTTGAGAATCACTAATAATATTAGAGATATATAGTTGATTCCATATAGATGTAGCAATTTAATATCACTAGCCTTTTCTAGAATAGTCATCTCCACGATTTAGTTAGATAATAAATTTTGTCTTATACTTAATTCTAAAAGAAATTGTCAGTTTGATTATGATATGTAAGGATGGTTATTCTTTTTTTTAGGTTTCAAGAATCATTAGTGAGAGTAGAGATATATTGTCGATCCCATATAGATGTAGCAACAAGAAGCATCAATAGCCGTTTCTAGAATAGTTTCACCTCCATGATTTAGTGGGAAAATGAATTTTGTCTATACTTGATGCTAAATGAAATTGTCATCTTGGTCTATTTGATTATGATATCAGGGATGGTTATTCTTCAAGTTTTGAGAACCACTAGCAAGAGTAGAGACATAAGGGTTGATTCCACGTAGATATACCATTAGAACATTCTAGTATCCTTTTCTAAAATAAATTTCCCTCCATTACTTAGTAGGAGAAAAGATTTATCTATTTTTTATATTAAGTGAAATTGTAATCTTGGTTTGTTTGATCATGGAATCACTAGTGAGTAGCAACAAAAACATTGGCACCCCTTTTTAGATAGTTTTGCCTCTAATTATCAATGTATCACCTCTAAGTTCTTGATTAATTATTTTCATCCACTAAAAACATGCTAGTGGCAAAGGCAACTAGAGATTAGCCTCTAATGCTAAATATTTTTTCTTCTCCTTTCCTTTTGATTGATTATCTTGTTAAATAAAGCGAGGGTATTAAATACAATTATATAGGGAAATATTGCATCTGATATCCATAGCTTCAATATGTTGATGAATGGTATTGTATACACACCATGTATTGCCATTTGTAATTAAAAGTTTCCCCTTCTTTGATTTCTTTTCTCAATTTTTTTTTCTTCTTTCTAGTGTTCCACGGGGAAGTGTTCCCCCCAAAAAACCCACGTCCCCTATAGGAGGACGTTTCTGAGACTTAGGGACTTGGGGGAAATGTCCCTCCTAGCACCACCACCTTTGTTGGGGATGCCAATGGGTCGCTTTCTATATGTCGCATGCCATTACATATTGATTGCAACCTTTAACTTCGTGATAACTAGTTGGCCTTTCATGTGGCACTCACCAAGATGTTATATTGCAGATTTTTCCTTGAAGATTTCAATTCATCTCTATTTTTTTATCAGCATTGCCTCTCCAACCACCACTCCACCACCATCCCTTCATCATCCCAAAATTTAGGCCCTTGGCCCCCCTTGTCCTTGAAACCCATCCCTATGTCCCCCCATCCCCCAATTAAGAAACTTTGTGGAACACTGCTTCTTTCCCTTCATCATCATCTCTAGAAAATTATGGTCACTAGATGCTATTATACAATTACTAATTTTGTTTCTAAAAAAGGACAGAACAAATAAAATAATATATTAAAATAATATACTTACATCTAACAGTGACACAAATGGTGTAGAAGTAGCTCAAATATATGGCATAGTATGTTGTTGTTGTCATCTGAATAAAAATGGTGCAAAAGAAATACTAAAATGCATGATATAGAGGAGAGGATCCACTAGTTGAGCACCCTAACTTTGTGCTTCTCAAAATCTTATGTGAAAATTTCAAATCTCTCCCAATTGTTTTTTACATTAGCTTACTTGCAAGTCCCGAGCACGTTTTTTGAAAAGGTTTCCAAAACAACCCAAAAAAAGGTGAGATCAATAGTCTTGCATAAAGGGCCCCATACTTGTGCAACTGATGTGGCTTCACATGATTGATTGCTTTTCACAACTAAAGATACACTTCATTCAGTTAAAGATATTAAAATCACAATTATGAAATGTTGTAAAAAAAATTAGACATTAAATCAACAAATACTAATATGATAACTCTTTTCAAGGTACAAACCATTTCACCCCGTTTTATATCTAAGAAATTGTTCGTTATCCTCGCATTCATAGGGAAGTGGTGCCCTCGCAGTGAAATTATTTTTGGGTTTAGGGTTTCTCAAGAATTAGGGTTCCGGTCATGTCGAGAATTTCGGTTTTTATGGATAAGCTTGTGGCCTTGATAGAACGAAAGCCGGCTTCAATATCCACAACAATCAATTTTTCTCTCTGATTAGTTTTTACTTCAATGATTTTTCTTAGGAAATTCTTTACGATTTTTTGATAAAGAATTTGCTTTATTGGCTGTAGCTTTGGATTGTCTTAATGATGGTTTTGGTGGGTAAACACCAACACAGCTAATCCAGAATTTCTGATATATTCTAATCCTTTGGAATTGTTGGTACTCGGAATTTTACTGAAATGAGCATTCCTGTGATGATGGTAACTACTGATACTTTTAAAAGATCGTTCCAATTACTGAATATCAATGTGGAACTGAAGAGACATCTGAGGAACAAATAACTATAAGTTTTCATTGTGTCTGATGATATGCCTTCATCGTGCTTTCTAATTTGAGGGTTTTTTCTAGCTGTTTTTATATCTTTATATTTCCTCGACAAACAATAGTTCCTAATTCTGGTTATGGCATTACAGAAGTGGTTGCGTAGAATTTGTTGTAATTGTTTTATTTTCTACAAATATGCATTTGTCTATTTCTTTATATATCCTTCTAAGCATGACAGTTTATTTCATTAGTTAGAAGATTATTTAATCGTAATCATCCCTCACAAAAATGCATGCTTTAGCTGAAATCTCTTTACCCCTTTTCTAAGGTGAGTTTGCAGTGATGTATATTTAGGCATGAACCCTGATTTATATAGCAGATGTTACAGCGTCTTATCAAAAACAGTCTTACAACCAAACTTAGGGTTTGTTTTCTATAATCTCCCATAGTTAAAGTGGCGTTCAAGTCCACCTGAGTTACCAGGAAGGTATGGATTAATGAATCTATAGGGAATTATTGCAGTTGTTTCTAGATTAGATTGTGTGAATTTTTTTTTTTTTTTTTTTTAAATTTTTTAATTTAATATTTTTTTTTGTCTTTGATAAAACCATGATTTTGAAAGTCCATTTAGTTTTACTGCTTGATGTCATCCCACTCACAATGCATGATGCTATGACAGTCACCTATATTGTTAAAATTTTATTGTTTCGGTGACATGTTACTGTGCTGTCTGGTAAACATTGTAGACCTTTGATATGCCCAATACTTTGTAAGGCCTCAAACATGAGCATTGATACTGAATTTCCTTGGCCAGATTTCCGCAATTTGAGTTTCTTATTTTGGCCTTTGAGAAATCAATCTATCATCATGTCTACTTGTACTCCTCTTTTCTTCACGTCAGCTTCATCTTTCCAGCTTTTGTTTTGCCACCCAAATGTTTTCGATTACATCTAAATAATTTCTCTATTTCTCCTACAAATTACTTAGCATCTGCATAAACCCATGCATCTGAAAGTAAACAGCTTAGTTCAGTCATCCTACATTAAAGAGGGACTGATTCTTTAGGGACCAATTAACTGCGTAAACCTATTTGCTGGCTTGAGGATGATATGCAAAGCTATATCCAAGTTGTTTTTCCTAACATCAGACAGCCATCCCTGCCTTATAATAGGCTATACATAACCCTGTTTATTACAGGCTCTGGAACCTGTCATTCTAGATATGTTGTAACTTGTAGAGAACAACAAATACTCAAGTACAAATAAAAACTCTACTTAGGTTTTTATTGTAAGTTTGTATTTGTAACTCACCAAACCCAATCCAAAGGTTCATGTGCAACATGCTTGTTATTTACTCAACCTATTTTATAAGGCTTTGGAGTAACTCAAGTACAAATGGCATGGGAATTTATTGCAACCGTCAAAGTCTGCCTTATTCTAAATATTCTCTTTTGTAGCTATGTCTGTTTCTCGTCTTCTTTGGTGCATATAACAAACTTTTGCAGCTCAAATTTTCTATCGTCCAGTACATTAACTTCTTTCTGTTTTGGTCATTTCCCTGCATTCAACTTGTAATTTTTTAGTTGGGACTCTTTGTCTCCTAGTAGCTATTGCACTTGATTCTATGATTTTTGGCCACCACATTGATAACAAATAGTTGGGCCCCTCTCACCATGCCGTTGTCTTTGCGATGCCTTCCTTCCACAGATGCTTGATTTTGGCATTTAACGATTTCTTTTCCTGAAATTGTCTAGCTGACCTTGTTGCCTCATGCCTATTTTATTGTGGTAGTATTTGCTCTAGTCTCGTCCTCTCAAGTTTTCACTCAACAATTCCCATACCTGTAATATGATCTTGATTGCGTTTGTTAAGGTTCCAGGCTTACAAACCTCATTTTGGAAGGTGAATCTCAAACATTTAAAAAAATGGTAGTTATTGTGTCAGTTCCCTCTGGGTAACTTGTTTTAGTGCTTGGACTGTCAAAGCCATTGAATCAATTAATAACCAGCTTGTTTTGTGTTGTTTGCTCTTCTAAAACAGTTCTAGTAATTCCCTCTTGTAATCTGGATGCCAATACATTTCCGTCATTTACCTATTTAAAGGTAAACTCTTCCCATTTGAAGGAATTATTCGGTCTTTCATCCTGGTGCTGTAATCATTTATTCAAACTGCGAAAATATCAAGGTGCACTTTCTCTGGATTTGCTAAATCAAAGGTAATGACATCTCAATTATGAAATTCTGTTGATGCAGAATTTCAGGCTTAAGATTTCCTCATTTTTGGGCACTTCTTATCGTCGTGTAGAATTATTAAATTGCATTTTTTCATTATCTGATATATCAATTGTGAAAGGGGCTGTTCGGTTACCAATTTCTAGTGAAGCAGCGTTACATGCTTAAGATTGCCATCATACATCTCTTCCCAGTTACAACATTTATCCAAAGCGTTTCAATTATGAGGTCACCGTCGGATTATGTTCCTTCTGTTCTCAGCACTGATTCTAGATGAGTAAGTATTTGAGCATATTATGTTTTTTGTGTAGTTTTAATTCTTTCTTTATTTTCAGTTAATGGTCATTCAAAGGCAAGGTCTTACTTTAGATGCTCTTATAGTATAACGATCCTAATGTGGATGAAATCCCGGCGCTTATTCAATCAGCATGTTTTACCGCCCCAGGTAATATATATTCCCATTTTTAGTCGAAAGGTAATGCTATCACACAGGAAGTTAAAATGTTGAGGAATGTTTCATTTGATGATGTTGCTTTTATGTCATCTAACAATTTTACATGAACTTATAATTTGGTATTTGACAGACGTGCTGTTCTTAGAGATCTGAAGTTCTTAGAAGCAGTATCTCTAAGATTGTTGAGGCAGTTGTGTTCTTCAGAACTACTTTTGAAATGCATTTAAAATTGGTTACAAATATATGCAATATCTGTGAATTAATTGCACAAAACGATTCTTAATTGCGTGAAAGTGAAGGGTGCATATGAGAACAAAGACAATGGATTGCATACATAAATTTATCACTTTTGGTGAAGCTTAATCTGCATTTGTTCTTGTGTGGGCAGTAGAACACTCTTAGAATAATGGACTTGTCTGTGGTGTGGTCATCTAAAACTCCATTCACATCGTACAATGGATTGCATACATAAATTTATCACTTTTGGTGAAGCTTAATCTGCATTTGTTCTTGTGTGGGCAGTAGAACACTCTTAGAATAATGGACTTGTCTGTGGTGTTGTCATCTAAAACTCCATTCACATCGTTGACACCTTAGAATAGTGGGCAGTAGAATACTCTAGAATAATGGACTTGTCTGTGGTGTTGTCATCTAAAACTCCATTCACATCGTTGACACCTTTTTCATCTTATCAGTTCACTTTCCAAGTCATTAGCCTTTTCATAGTACTTATATGCTATGGTAAAAATTTCGCTAACCTCATCAATGCACCTAGTTGCCCAACTGTCCAAAATCCCAACTTTCTCCTTCATTGGCATACAAGGAGTTTGCTTCTTGTTTCGCTATCAAACTGGTGTTTGTTTAATAAAGTTGGTCAAATCTTTGATGAATTTTTTCATTTGGGCCAATTGTTTTTTTGCTCATTTTGGTCTGATGGTCCTTATGCGTGCATGCAGCTGACTAAAATGAAGCCATCTCTTCTCTCATTGTTTGTCTTCACAAGTTGACATGAGTTTTTTGATAATCAGATGCCTGCAATTTTCTATCATCCTTGTCAATTGATGGGGTAGCGATTTCTACAATCTTTTGCCCAAGTCATTTGTCTTGGTGTAATAGAGAATTTTGAGCTTCCTCTTTGGTTTGAGCGTTTCTCTACTTTCACAACCGTCTTGTACGCTCCAGGGTTTAACAACAATTTGTTGCCTTTTTTCTAAGTTGAGCTTTAGCCAGGTAGGTGTTAAAAGGAGGTGCTTGTAGGCTCTGCTGCTCATTACCATGCTTACCTTGACTAATATTTTTCCTTGTTGCTCCAGCTCCAGTTTCTTTGCTCTTTGGTAGACATCTTTGTTGTATCTACTTGCTTTTCCTAGTTCTCCACAGAGCTAATTAGCTGTTGTTGTTCCTCATAAGTTAACACATGTTCCTCTTTATCAGCATCCTCTATAGAAACCTCCTGATTTTTGGATTCCTCTTCTCCTTCCTCTTCAGAAGCCTTTTCTTCTTCTTGTTTCTTTTCCAACATCTTCTGTATTTGACTCCGATTCCTCTACTTCTATGTGTTCATGATCTAAGGTAGAGTCCTTGAATACCTCTGGTTCTATTTCTGCCCGATCACTTTGTTTGTTTGTTCTGGAGAGGCGGCTCTCTGTTGTTGTGAGACTTATGAAGGTGATTGAGCCTTTTCTATTTGTGATGGTGGGGAGGAAGGTATGTTAACATCTTCTACGTTTGACCCTTGGTCCTGCTCTGGTTCCTCTCCTCCAGGAACTAGGCTAATTGCTGCCCTTGGTGGTATGACTTGGGCTATAGGAACTGCACTTAGGCCAACAGGGATTCCAACTTCTGCAATTTTATACGAAACAAGGCCTTTTGAAATGTTTGAGGCCCTTGACAATATCTTCAGGGTCTTCAAACTCTCTCTTTACATTTTTCTTTTGTTCTTTGTCTCTTGTAACCTCAGGGAATGGATGACGAAGATCCTTTCATAGCCTGTTGCCTCTTTCTCTTTTGCCTTACATAAGAGCCCTTTGGCCTGAGCTAGGCATTGCTTATGCTTATTACCGTAGAAATGGTATCAATTGATACATATTTTTTTGACCAGTTTATGGTTCCAAAAACTTGGTAGCATTTTCGTTGTGCTCAGACATTGGGTCCAAAGTTTCTCCGTTGTATGAAAATTCTTCAGCAATATTATCCATAATTCCAAACTCTCTTTGTTGATAGGCATCAATTTGTGATATTGCCTTTTTTCTTAAAAATCATCTTGGCTCAAAAATCCTCCCGTGGAGGCTCATGATGTACGAAAACTATGGGAAGCATCTTCAACTTTCCGGAAGGATCAAAATTATCTCGGGGAACGTATGGTTTTAAATTTTCTCCACAGTTCACGCTACCCTTGTGCCTTTATGATAGTTTTAAATGTACTCTAGTAATTTGCTTTGCAAACTCCATTAAAATCACCCTCTTGTTGCAACACTTGGGCAAGAGGAATGGTGCCTTTTGAAACCCAAAAGTCGTGATGTATAAAGACTTGGGGAACTGAATAGAACCCTTTGAAATGATTTTCTACAGTTCCCCAAGTCTTTATACATGAGGGTTGGAGTAGTTCACATGAGGGTTGGAGTAGTATCATAGAGTGGATGCGAATGTTGGAAACAAGCTTGAAGTTCCTAGGACTCGAAACCAAGCTTGAAGTTCCTAGGACTTGAAACTTGCTCGAGAAGATAGAATGACACAAGGCCAAAAGAAGGGTAGGGGGGGATTTTGGGGAAACAAGTCTTGGGATCAAACCGAAAATAGGAGAAAACACAAAGGAAAATGGAAAAACAAAGGAAAGTGAAGGAAAAATACAATATGAGGAAAGGGAAAGAAGAAAAGGGGAAGAAAAATAAGGAAGCACACAAGGAAAAGGAAGGAAAAACAAATGAGAACAGATGAAAAGAAAAGGTGGTCCCCGTTTTACTCAAGGTAAAAATATGGAGTGCGTATGTAGGGCATTACATATAAACACTGAGTATTTTTAATACACTTAACTCTTAAGTACCCATAATCTTTGGTTTGTATTTATTTAAGGCAAACCAAGGAACCAACCTAAATATGATAAAGAATGATCATTAAGGCCCAAGTTGAAGTTTGAAATCTTTGTGTGTGCTAGTGATTAATTTCCTCCCATTAAGTTTCATTATGATTAAAGTGAACCAGCCTCTACACAAGCTACATAAGGTACATTGTTAACAAGCAATGATATTGTGGGCATTGCTCTATTGCCGATCAAACATCCATAGCTTTGATATAGATACCTTTGGTTTCTTTTGAGCATAGTTCTATTGCTAGCTAGATGTCGTGTGGGACTCCTAGTGGATATGTTTGGGACTCCTAGCTAGATGTCCATTACCCTTTAGTATTGAGTTTGCTACAAAATTTATCTTTTTCTTTTCATCTCTCTTAATTATAAATACATTCTTTTAGCAACATATTTCAATCTTCTCAATCCTTGGGAATTGAATCCCGAGTAATGGGTGAGAAGCCACAATGTACATCCTAAAAGTAATGTTGAACTCTAGATTTTCACTTGGAAAAAAATTATTTCACTTGTGGAGATCTTATGATGTGAAGAAGTGTCAGATTTTCAATAATCTTCAAGAAGCTCCATAACACAAACCACTTTAATATACTTAAAATCAGAAGTGGATAAATATAAATCAAAGTCCCTTAGACAATTGATTGATCAGGTATCCAAAAATGAAGAAAGTAAATCTTTCCAAAGGGATTAACCCTTAGGCATGTTTGACATACAAACCCAATATTGTACCACTTTAGATAAGGACTCTTAAAAACAAAATGAAAAAGAAAGAACACAAATAAGCCAACAAAAAAGAAGAAAACAACTAAACTACTATGGCACATAAAAATCTCACTTCTTAAGGACCAAAATAATGTTTAAGAAACTATAACCATTAACAAGCAATGGGACAAGTTTGTCAAATTTTTGATGATCACCTTTCCCTTCCTTGGCTTTATCCCACAAAAGAACTCAATCAAATATTCTCAAGGCTTTGATCTTAGCTTTTTTGTCAAATCATCATTTGACTGCCACTTGATGCTTAGAGAATTGTTAAAGATCAACATCTCTCTTTTCTTCAAGGCCCAATAAGTTCATGAGTCTTCTACTTTGTCCTCATCAACAAGGAATTATTTCAATGTGAATTTTAGGACATGAATTTGTAAGTTCACATTGGATACAAGGTTTTGGCCATAAACAAATTGATATGCAGAAGTTCCTAAGAGAGCTTTAGCTCAAATTTTGTTTGCTCATTGATATAGAGAAGTTCTTAATGAAGATTAACTCAAGTTTTGTCTTCTCATAGAGAAAACTTAAGTTGGGTATGCCAATCCTTGGGTTTTTTCTCTAACAAACTTTTCGAAAGTATCTTATGCACAAATGACCATTGAATACATTGTGTAGATAAAAAGGTAGGGCCATTATCACAGATTAGAAAAAAAAAAAGGTATCCCAAAACTTCTTGATGTTTTCTTCAAGAAACTTGGATCATTACATTTGTTGTACTATTCTTGCAAGCTTGATATTCCATTCAACACATGTAATAATTTGTTATTGTTAATACAAACTTATGACTTGTGGAAAAATTAGGATTTGTTATAACCACAAAATCAAAGCCCATTAAGAAAATAGTCTTATTGTAGCATTGTCAATTGTCATCCATGACAATTTCACACTAGAATTAGTACCCTTTTTGCATGCATGCTTAATTTTCTTTGTAATGTGTTTGTTTTGAGGTCTGATTAAGGAATTATGCTAAATACCTCGACACCTATTATTTCGGGAGAAAAATGCTAGGACACTTTGCATGTGTTTTTCCGTAAGGCAAAAAACTCAATGTTGACCTTTGGCGTCTTGAGCATTGTACCTTGTCAGCATAGCTTGAAAAGGTCTTCGACAAATGTTTAGAAGAATATATAAGCATCCCCTCTTCCTCTTATTTATGAATCTTCGAAGAGGAGATCTATTTATGCACAACACTCAAGCATACTTTGATCTACAAATTTCATCAGAACAAATCTATACTCAAGTTTGTTGATGTTTCTTGCTTATTGTTATTGTTATGGTATGCACTAACACTTGGAGGACTTCAAAGAGCACTACATCATCACCTCGTGTGGGACTCCTAGTGGATATGTTGCATTTATGGTGACTTTGCCATGACAATACTTATGTTATTTTTTTTGCCTTTGCTCCTTTGAGAGTATGCACTCTTTATCATTATCATCATCATGATGTTGTGGAGGTGGGAATGCCAACATTATGCTTTTTTGAGGCAAGCCCCTATACAACACAACCTTTTCCCCTCTTTCATGTTTATAGGCACATATATGAAATATTCTACCTGTGAGAGGTCATAGGAAGACATTGGATTGTGACAGAGATTAGCAGACTTTGGATTGCAAAAACTCTTAAAGACATTGACACCTAGCTAATGCCTTGCCAGTTTTGCCTCTATTTATAGTAATAGGTGTCCACAAGTTGTGTAATTCATACTATTTCATAGTCCTATCTTGTTGGACACTAGTGCCCTATTGAATTATCCTCATTTTTGGCATTGGGTTCTTCTCTATATCACCTTCCTAGATCCAATTTTTATTTTGCATTGTCTAGTCTATTAAATTTGCTTAATCTAGTCATCATTAACATAATCCATTGCACACAATCAACAATCCCTATCCTTATCACTTACAACAAAGGAGTGTGAACCTAGGAAGCTTGATTCTTCCTTAAGAACCATATCCAAGTGCATTCATATTCTTATGTTGTATAGGAGACGGATTGATCTAGGTTAATGCATTGATTAGTCTAGGATCTCTTTTTGCAAATGACACGTACCTCATGCATTGGTTGTAGAGGCATCACATGATTATGTTCTCTAGAGGTAGCCATTTGGAAAACATGACAACCTCTCACATGGTGATGCGCATATTTGAAAAGAAGCAATCAATAATATCCTAATCAAAGTATTTGATGTGCAGTGGAGTCACCAAACCAATACCGAGTCCTGCATTTTTCATGAAATTCAAAAAGAACTTGTTTAGCTTCCTCCTATCCTATACACCTCAGATAGATACCTTCAAAATTATTTTGAAATAAAATCCCATTCCTAATCATGTAAGTGGAACTCGTTAATTTCAGTACCCCCCTTTGTGTAGGGCTTAATCCTTTTGAGAACTTGTTAGCTAACAAGAAATAGATGAAGTCTGCATACCAAGGATCCTTTGTGAAATATTCCATCGTGCATTGTTGACAACTTATGTGAGAATCCATTTCAACCATAGCTTGCAATAGACCTTCCACAAACAAGCCCCAGTGTGTGAATTTCAAGATAAAATTCCTACAATATAGCCATCCATTTACCCCTTCTCTCATTGAGTTTGCTTTGCATTAACATGGATTTAACAACTTAATTGAGTATGATGGCAAATGTGTTGTTATGCAGGATGTAATTCCTAAACTTAACAACTCTTACCAATGTAATAGCATGTCTATCTAGATACGGGTATCCGACTTAGGTGTTTTTGAAAGGAGAGCTCATAAAATCAATTGGTCTCTCATCTTCTACTTCTTTCCTCTAAGTTAAAACTACTACACAAGAATGTTTAGATGCAAAGGAGTATATGTAGAAAGGCTCTAGGTAAACTAGACTAGCTAGGAAAGGAGCTTTAGAGATAGATTGCTTAATTTGAGTGAAGGATGCTTTAGCTTCATTACTTCATTCTATCTTTGCATCCTTTTTCTTCAGATCATTGAGGGGTTTGACAATGTTTACGAATCTAGTGACGAATTCATTAAAAAGCTAATTTTGTTGAATTTCGCTCCCAAGCACGAGAAGTTGTAGAATCACTTCCAACTCTTTCTAGATAGATTGAGATTCCATTTTCATAGATTACTCGTCCTAATAATTTTCCCTTAGAAACCCTAAAACCAACTTTTGGGATTTAAAGGTATGCTATATCTCCTACATATTTAAAAACATTTCTTGAGTTTAGTGGGACAGTCCTTTCTATCTTTTAACTCTTCTAAGAATATTATAAGATTGTCTATGTAGGTTATGATGCACTTCTTGATCGGATCCTTGAATATTGTTTCCATCACACGTTGGATGATAGCTCGTACATTAATGAAGCCAATAAACATTCTCCAATACGTAAATTATGTTGTTGAGTGTAGTGATGTCAAAGGCATTAAATAATTACTTTTGTTATGACTTGTCAAATAATTTGAAGGAAGAGTCAAGTGTGTTTGATAACTCTCTTAATGTTTATATTATGTTCTAGTATGTGTCTATGGTAGGTTTTTGAGGCCTATTTCTTAGAGATAGTATGTGCATCTAGTTGCATTAATATGATATTTGGTACCACATTCTACTGTAGAGATGTATTATGACTTACAATTTTGAAAAGTAGAGTGACACATGGAGTTTGCTATTTTAGAGTTTCAGAGGATCTAGTCAAGCATAATACTAGTTCATTGACTATGCTGATGTTCCTGTTGGATACGCTATAGGCTAATAATGTGTGCCAGTTGGAGGAAGTGTGTGAAGGTAGTTCGGGACTAGTTGAGTTCGTGTTGGGTAATGCATAACATGTCCCTACTTTTGGTATAATGTGTTGGCTTTAGGACTGATTCAATTATACATTTAGTTTAATAAATATACTTGTGGCCAATTTATGGATATTGCAAGTATGTTATTCGATGACATAAGGTTGTAATTAATATTGGAACACATATATATTGTTGAGCTAGGTTCATTCCAATGTGTGATTATTGGTGGAAGTGAAAAAAGTTGTGCAAGATATTTTCTTAGTTAGGAGCAACACAAATGAGTTGAAGTGCGAAGATGCAAATCCTATACGTATTGTGTGAGTGTTCTGATGTAGATCAAGTTAGATAGATGTTGAAGATTGAGTAGTGAAGGTACACATAATATATATTTTCTCTCTGTCTTGCTTGTAATTGAGGTTGGTGCCTCATTATTTGAGTTGGTGCTCAGTTCATTGGAGTAGGGGATTGGTGTATCCTATAGGTTGGTGCCTACAAATATGATAGGGGATTGATGTCTCCATCTGAGGTTGTATTTCTTGTGGGTTGGTGCCTGCAAAATATTTTAAGTTCTTTATTCTTGACATTATGAAGCTAGATTTGGGTAGTAGATCCAAGCAACTATTCTCACTGTGGTTTTTCCCTTTTGGGTTTCCACATATATATGATATTCTCATGTGTTGACGTGTGATTATGTTTATCATTTGCTTATCTTCTTTGATGTTAAAGTGAGATTTGGTAATGATTGTAATGTTGCATTAAATTGAGGTTAAATTTGGGATAAACTGATTCACTCCTCTTTTAGTATATATGCATTCTTAACAAATGTTTCCCATTTTGTTGGGAAGGTTGTCTTCATCCTATCTTCATATTTTACCAAAACATGATTATAGCTTGAATAGTCATCTAGAAAGGACATCATTTGTGAGCGATTTACAATTTGAAGTACTTCATCCAGTGGTAATAAAGGGTAATTGTCATTCTTAGATTTGTTTCAGGGTCTTGAAGTCTACACATAACTTAATTTCTCCATTTTTCTTTTTAATTGGGATCAAGTTAGCTACCCATGTTGAATGTCTCATAGGAAAATGATCTTGGCTGATAGGAGCTTTTGAACTTACTTTAAGATCAACGGTTCTATTACCAACATTAACTAGCCTTTGTTTCTACTAGAAAAGGTTCTATTTAAGGCTCAAGAAGGATTGTATGAGTAATGATGAAAATGTCAAAAGTTTTGAGATCTTCTTACCTCCAAGCAATTACATCAATGTATTGTATGAAAACCTTAATTATTTCATCCTCTTCCTTTTGGGATTGGTCTTGGCAAAAAAAAACATTTTTATCTAGGCTTGTATTTGCCAGATTTAATTTTTCATATTTACCAAGGACTATTTAAAAGTTTGAAGATGAAGGAGAAATAAAATATCACCAAATACCTACTTTGGGTTGATGAAGTCGTTAATACCATCAGAGGACTAGGTGAAGAAATCAAAGAATCAGTTAGTGTCAAAGAGGTGCTTAGACGCATTCCCTCTAAGTTTGATTCAAAAGTCTTTGTAGCAAAATAATCCAAAGATTTGGATATTTTAACAATATAAGAATCACATGGAATTGTAACTATGTATGAGATGAGGATTGTCAATGGTAAAGCCTCAAGAAAGGAGGTAGATTTCAGGGTATCATAGAAGAATGAAGATTCAAATTGTAGTGAAGATTTAGATCAAGAAGAAGCAAATTTTGTGAAGAGATTAAAAAGAGTTTTTGACAAGTATAAAGGAAAGTTACTATTCAAATGTTTCACTTGTGCTAAAATTAGGCACATAGCTTCAAATTGTTCCTTCAAACACAAAGTGACAAGATGTCATAACATAAGAAGAGGAATGACTTATATGCTAAGGAAGATGTCTACTAATCTGAAGAGTATGATCAACACACATCTAGATGTGAAAGTAAAAAGGCTCTACTCATGATGATGGATATCCTAGATAGGGATGCAAAGTGCATTTTTTGAAAATGAAGAAGATGCTAATTGGTTGGGAAATGGGGTCTTAGCCTATGGATGCAAACTAATATCTTAGTCACTGACTATTTTCAAGCCTTACCATTCATTGGGGAACAACTAACAAGGTTCAACTTCAGTCCTAAAGGAGAGACGAACACTTTGGTTAGTTTTGCTTTTTTTGATTGATTGATTGGATGTGATTTGATACAAATATGAACGATCTAGGTGAAATGATAAGAAATTGATAGCTTTCAATATAAACAATGATATATAAAACTAGAAATCAACACAATAATAGAGATGTAGAAATAAGATATAGAAAGGAACATGTAGTGGAGCAAAATATGCCAGACAAAGGAGCAAGGTACCCCTTTTTTGAGGGTGTCTTCGTCAGTAGAAGGTTCCAAATTCTAGATTAGAAGGCTCTGCAGATATGTCTCTTCAAAAATTAGACGAAAAGTGTTTGACACTAAAGTAGTTCGATTTAGTCTAGGGGTTTTTGTCTATTCAAAATATGACATTGTTTGTCTCAATTTATTCTATGCTTCTATAGACTCCTATGCAATTAGATCTGTACCTACACACATGAAAACAAGAAAAAATGTTGTGTTGTATAGGGGCTTGCCTAAGTCAAACCTGTGTTGGTGTTTCCACTTCCACTACAACAATGCTGGATGAAAAAAGAGTTTATCCTAAAAAAAGACAAAGGTTGAAAACCTTAATAGAAATACCTAAAATGATAAATGATACCTTTGATATAAACCACTTGCCTTGAAGTCTCACACAAAACTTGATGTTGCTTGATTGATGTTAATGCATGCCTTCATTATGGAGGAACACAAAAAACTTGATCATGATTATTGAAATTTGAATTCTTGAATCCTTTATTGTAGAGTTGTTGCTAAATTACCTTGAAGAAGCTAGATTGAATTCTCAATTGGAACGCTTTATGTTGATGAATAGATGAGACATGAGTTCAAACAAGAGATGGATTTGTATTTATATGCAACTTATACATTTTTCGAATTTAATTTTTCGTTAAGGCCAACATCGAGGAGCACTGTCCCACTACTTGCAACACTGACTATTGTAATTTTAAATTTGGGGCCAAAATGATTGGACGAGCGTTGCATGCCCTAAACTAGGACAGGGCCACTAGGCATCCTAGTCCTAGCATTTGATAACACAAAGAGGTCATTGAGCAAGGGATTACAATGAGCTTCTAGAATGGTCTCGAAATTGAGCACAATTAGTCATCAATTAGGAAAATGACAAATAACCACTAAAGTGTTTCCAAAGTGAGTGTGGATTTGTAGAGGTATACAAATTACTACACTACATTTAGCCCCCGCTTTAGAGAATATGAGCTTAAGCTCATAC
The DNA here is from genome assembly GCF_030272615.1 of Cryptomeria japonica. Taxonomy (NCBI): domain Eukaryota; kingdom Viridiplantae; phylum Streptophyta; class Pinopsida; order Cupressales; family Cupressaceae; genus Cryptomeria; species Cryptomeria japonica. Next base: position 58,525,365 of record NC_081405.1, read on the forward strand.
TCTTGGAAAATTTTAGAGGCACAAAGAGATGCTTTCATCATGACATTAAAGAGACAAGACAACACCAAGCTTGGTGAGGCAGTAGCCCCCAAGACTTAGGATCTTATCAATCTAAACATTAAGAAAAAAGTGAGCAACAAGATCAATATAGGTAACACACACATGAAGCATGCATAAACAAAGAGGCATGGCATCTAGGGATGGTATGATATATGGGAACTTACTAGGAGCCATAAAATAGAAGGCTAGCCTCTACGAATAGTAATGAGCCTTGGAACTTACTAGGATTCATGTTACAAAGGGAGCCACATAGGTCTAGCAAGTTGTATTATGCTAGGTGACTCATGCTAAGGTGAAGGTCTCACATAGGCGTAGCAATTTGAATAAAGATTACAAAGAAACACCCCTCTATTTGCTAGGTAATTTTAATATGAGACTACAAGATGGGTGCTGTGGTGACATCAAATAATGTTTTTGATATGGTTTTGCAAAGGTGCTGTAGTGGCACCAAACAAATCATGGTATGTGATCAAAGTGTACAAACTAGCCTTGTGGTGTGTGCATATAGTGAAATGCATAACAAAGTGTATGCGTCCATGTTAAAGTGATTACATATGCCAACTTGGAGCAATTGCTTCAAGGTAGCATAAATCCAAAGACAAGTATGTTGCAATAGTGAAATGACTCCAAAAATAGGCAAGCCAAAGGCAATAGTTACAAATCATATAAGAGAACATAATGGATCCTTGATTTGGTGTCAATATGTGCATCAAATAAATCATGTATATCAATATGATTATTTTGAATTGACCTTAACCCCAAATGTAGCAGAACTACAAGCACAATGGAAGAAGAGAACATAAGATGAATAAAAGATCTATTTGGGTCAACATGGAAGAGACAAAAATGACTCAACGCTTTGCATTGTTCCCAAAAGACAACACAAAAATACATGTATATGATATGTAGAAGAGTCAAGATACAAATAGAGTATTGTCACAATAGGATCGATCACTTTGTATCCTTGTGCCGATAGAGCCTCAAGTGTCATCCAAAGAGAGCCTAACAAACAAAAGACATTTGATGCCAAATCCCAAGGGTAGATAGCAATGCCACATTTTCTTTTAATTCTTAGCCCAAAGATTTCAAAATCATCATGACATGGGCCTGTCATATCAACCTTCATTGGGCCACCCCACATGTAGTGCCAAGTGGCCATCCACATCATATACATTGTGGACAAAATTTCAAGCATATTATATTTCTTCATTGCTGACATACCTTTCATTCCTATCATTAAAGAGGATGTTTTTGACATGGCATAGAACCTTGCCTTCCCTAGTCCAATACTTCCACTCTCCAAATTTAATTTATTCATTGTCCAGGTGTCAATTTTTCCCTCCATAAAAATATGAGTGGTCACTCAACTAGAAAACCTACCAATAATATCCTTGCTATCCACCATATAGTTTTTAACCTCCTAGGAAGGGTTAAACTTTGAATTAATAATATCTATGATCAATTTAGAGTCTTCCTCAATTAAAACTTTATTAAAATCATAGTGGATTGTAGGCCCCACCACAAGACAATGGCCTCTACTTCATTATTGGTCTTAATCCCCACATTTTTAGCATAACCCTCCAAAAATTTGCTATCTGAATCTCTTACGACACCTGCTGTGGCAACCACCCTAGGAGTAGCCTTACTACACCTGTCAAAATTTAATTTGACCTAGTTAGGTTCAGGCTTACCTCATCTCACATGTTTCCTTAGATTCTTCTTGCTAACTTTAAAGTCATCCATTTTGCAAGTTATTCTCCATTCTCTCCTTACAAGTAGCTACAATATAGCTAACTCAAATCTTTATGTTGTGCATATGTTAACTACCACATTATTTTGATTTTTTTCTTACTCCATCATCTTAGGATTAATGTCTTTGACATAAATAATTGAGACCACATGTTTGCATTTTATTAGATCAATAAACTTAATCTTTGTTGAATAATGGTTTTTAATTTTTTGGCTCACTCAGATGCTTAATACTTATTCTATGTAATTGAAAACATAGAGGAATAACTTTGGGGATTTTATTAATAGGGAATTTTCTTCCTTGGTCAAACACCAGATGGAATGACTTAACAAGTATCAACAAGGATCAAAGACAACAAACACCTTAGATGGTGCAAGAAAGTAATACTTAATGAATGTATCTTGAATGCATTTTACCAAGTAATTTGTAGGTCTTAGGTGCTAGATGATCAAATGTATAAAATGAACTATGGTTAGCCCTTTAATACAAGTTCAAAGGTGGCAAGTGAAATATTTAAGGCTTCAAGTTGGCACATACTTGTAAGGATTACTAGATTGACCCTAAATTTCAACCTAAAATTTAAAATTTTTGATTTTTTTTTAACAAATTATACAAATAATTTGAATCATTTAAACAAATCACATATTCAACTTGAATTAAAAAACAAAAACAAAAAATTGAATGATAAATATAAACTAAAAATCAAGACTAATCAATAAAAAATAATTACAAATGAAAATAAATAATATTTAAATTGTAGATAACTTTTTAACAAAGATTACATTAGTTTTTGATTAAAAAAGTAGCGTTAGCTAGGGTGTCGACCCTTGACATAGTCAGAGACTATCAAAAAGACAAAAAAAACCAAGGGAGCAAGCCCCTTTACAACAAACAGATCAAAAAACAAACTAGACCCAACTCGAGGAGGGGAAGAGACACCTAAACCTTGAGAGGGAGAGGTTAGGACAAGAGGGGAAGACCTCCCCTTCCACCTTCGATGAACCACAGTCCAGGTGATACAATCATTAGGACCAAGAGAGAGATCAGGTGGAAGTGATTCAATAGAGTGGTGATCAGAAGTAGCTGCAGAGTGTTGCTGTAGAACCGCAACAGGAAGCTGAGAAACAACGACAGATTCTTGCAGGGTAGGCTATCGAAGCAGAGTAGCACCAGAAGCAGGCTCAACAGTAGTAGAACAAGGCTGCTAAACAATAGTGAGAGGATCAGTAGAAGGTTCAATAGCAGTGCGATGCTCTTCATCACATGAGGAAACATCATCCTCATGAGAGGAACAAGTAGTATCCAACGCATTGACAGTCAAATGTTCAATGGTGGCATATTTCCACCAAGTAGCAACACCCTTATGGTGAGGAAGAGAACAGTCTGAAGCAAGATGCCTCGTTGAGAAAAAATTTCAACAACGGAAGGGCAGGCCCTCATAATCCAACGGCTGAGACCAAGGCCTATCCCCAACCATAAGAACAACATCCTTGGGGAGAGGCGAGGAGATGTCAATGTCAACCAACAAGCAAGCAAAGGTAGAGTGGCCCATAGAAGACGTGGCCTAATCCACCTTCAAGAAACGACCAATGGAGTTGCCAATGGCCTTGTAGCAGAAGAGTTCCCAAAAATGGAGAGGGAGATTAGGAAGGCAAACCCATATTGGACGCACAGACAATGATTCAGTAAGGGGATTAAAAGAGGTTGTCCAAGGCTTGACAGAAAGAGAGTGATCTACCTAAGCCCACACTTAGTCCAAAACCAAGTTTCTATCCAAGGTAAAGATTACATTAGTTAGACAACAAGTATTACTTTAAAAAATAAATTAAAATAAACTCCAGCACATAGAATGAAGAAAGATAAAATAACGACAATGTTTGAAGATGACCACTTCCATTGCATTACAGAAGATGAAATTTTCTTTTACCAACCATGGAGATGTTGAAATCGTAGAGCGTTATTACAAGGAAGGCTTGGCGATATCCTTCACATTCACATAACTCGTCTCCAAAATAATTTACCTCTTCCTCATTTTCTATTTCAACAAATTTATTTTTTCCATAAAACTCTAGTTAGCAACTATTAGACAAGGATGTAATGACACCAGAGTCATACATGGAAATATCAGTTGGATATTCCTGATGAAGTTGTACCATTATGAAAAATAATAATTCAAGAGTTCATAATTTGAGGGACCACCATAAGCTTCCTTTAGAGAAGACCATGTTATAGCACAAGAAAATTAATCATATTGACGAGAAATTCCCAAGGCCCTTGGAGAGGAGTAAATTAGTAGAGAGGTTAACTAATTAATTTTTAGATTTAATTTTTATGAATTTGTGTATATGGAGAAAAAAATGTTTTAAGTTCTATATGAGTTGTGCTAGATGTGAAGGGACTTTAGAGTTGATTCATAATAGCATGTTTGGTTTTTTATATATACCATACTTTAGAGTTGATTCATAATAGCATGTTTGGTTTTTTATATGTACCATCACTTGTAAAATACCTACTTTATTTATCATTTGTTGATGACTTTTCAAGGATATTACATGTGTTTTTCATTAGGAATAGACTAGAGAACTTTTTTATATGCTAAGAGAGTTTTAGGCTATTTAGAAGAATACAATAAGATAGGAAGATCAAGATTCTAACAATAATCATGATGGATAATTATGTTCATTAGAGTTTGATCACTTTTGTAGGAATATATTATTATGAGGTAGAAGATAGCTCCATACACCCTTGAACGAAATGGAATTATGGAGCATTTAAATATAACATTGACAAAGAGAGTAAGTTATGAACATAACATTTTACCTACTCAATAAATCTCCTATTAAATCTCTTTGGGAAGAGTTGATTGGGAATAATCATTTGCTGTAGTAGTTTTAGTTTTTTTATAGCTATGAGACATCTACAAATGTACACAAGAAGAAGAGATGAAAGTGTATCTTCATATACTACGGTGATGGTGTGGAACTTGATACAAGATTTGGGATGTATGTATGTATGTACGTACGTATGCATGTTTGTTTTTATTTAATATATAAATATCTATTATTTTAAATATGAATCATGACAAATTTGAAATATATAACTTCTTACTAATAAAATTATTATTAAATAATATTTAATATATTTTTATTAATAAGACATAAGAATTATAATGACTTTTTTAAAAGTAAAACATTACATATAATATAAATAACATAAAATAACGATTAACTAAAAACTTAAACTTAATGCTTATGCATTAATAAATAAATTAAGCCTAAAGTACTATTTAAATAAATAATATGATTACATATTGATATTCTTGTTGATTTTTTAAATATCATAATGAATTTGATTTCTCTTAAATGTGAATATTTCATCTCCTTAAATAGAATTGTAAATACCTTGCAAATTTTGTCAAAATTTAAATGTGCATTACAGATGTAGATGCTACTGATATCTCAAGCTCTTGTTTGTTGACAAGGAAAATTTCTCATTCGTCGATTACTAAATTTGTTTCAATGTCTGTTTCTTATTTGTCGACAAGGAAAAGTTCTCATTCGTCGACTACTAAATTGTTTGAATGTCTGTTTCTTATTTGTCGACTATCAGTAGCTAGACATGCAATACAAATTGTTCATAGAAATTATTAATACATGTAATGACCAATTATTTGTTTTTTTTGGAAACTCGTTTATATAAAGACATGGGCACCACATCGTTTTGAAAATGGGTTTGTTTAGATTGTTCAATATCAGCCAAAACTCCTCCTTGTCCAAAGCAACTATGCTAAGACAAAGACAAACTTTTATCTCACAAGAAACTTTGGTTTTAACAATCAATCTTGGAATGAGCTTTGGTTTTAACAATCAAAGTTTCTTTTTTGACTGGTGGAGCATATTTTTGTTGGGGTTTTTGGTTTTTCTTATTTAGAAATTTGAAGGAAAAATTCTGGTGGCCAATCAAAAGTGAGCAATGAAATATTTTTATGGTTTCCTAATGTTATGACAATTATTGAAAATTCGTTTCCAGATCTCTCTGACCAATATGTGTCAAGGCATGTGTCTACACCATGCTTCAAAACAAAGAAATAAGGGTATACAGATGACCAGTTTATTGACCATCAAAATCTAGTACATCATTGTGCTTGCACTTCTTCAAAGAGAAAATATTTTCTTCTTGTTTATGAATTGAGTACCAACATAAAGGCCTTCTAGAGCCAATCACGCATCAAATTCATTACAAAACAACTACTTATTTATCAATATCTATTTCTCTCTCCTCCCCTTTCTTTTTAAAAACTCTGCTCAGTTACTGTTCTCCCCTCTCATTTCCTTCTTTATTAAATCCCATTGTAAGCTTTAAAATGGTAGATAAATGGATTGTTTGGCACAAGACTGTGATTTTCAGGCCAATAGAATGTGGGTAGGTCTCATTTCATACTTTTTGTTACTTGTGTATAAATATTGTCATTGCTGTGAAATTTTTTGACCTTTTTTTTTTTTTTTTTTTTCTATCACTCTATTTTGTTGATGAAAGTAGTACAAAATTGTACCAAATTGCTGAGTTTCTAAGTTCTAATTAACTAGGCTGATTTTTGATGCATTCCTTTTTATTGCATTTGTGCCAAAATGTAGTAGGGTATTTGATTGATGGCAATGCAACTAGTAACATTGATCCTATTACATATTTTTGTAGAATGATCCTAAGGATAACAACAATGGTTTTGTTTCATTTTTAGTTGACTGCTAAGTGGTTAAAGGTTTTTTAAATGCTGAAATATTAATTTAAGCCCACCTAAAAGTAGTTTATTTTGAATTAATTGTTTGGATGAGACCCACTTTGACTTAAAGTTCAATGTCTTCTATTTTGTATCAAGAGTTTGTGCTTTGAAATTATGATGAAGGGAATAGGTAGGATAAAGAAATCACAAAAGAATTGTGTTTATGCAAGCTATGCAAATGATAGGAATTAGTCCTTAATAATCAATATATAAAGAGTTTTCTGCAATGGCATAGTGACCCAGGTTCAAACTCCCACATCTAGATAAATAGGACTATAATTGCAATAAGGTTGCATAAAGTTTCATTGCCCAACCCTAGCCCCCAACTTCCTAACTTGAGTGTCAAAGTAATGTTGTACCAAGTCTAGAAATTGAAAGTCTCAAGGTAGGATGCTAAGCATAAACAAAACAAGGAATGATTTTGAAATTTTTTAGCAAATGGAGAAAAATAAAATTGAAGTTCAAATGTCAAAGCCTCAGACTCAAACACTAAGGAAAAATAAAATATAATTAAGAATTAATATTGGAAAATTTTGAGGAAAAGAAAAGGTGAACATGTTAAAGTTTTCGTCACCTACTTGAGGAAATGAAAATGGTTTTCACTTAAAATACTTCCAACATAGGCTAGTGGTGGTCTTGTGAAAACAATTTTAGGATGTCATAAATATGGTATAGCTAGAGCATTTCAAATAAAACATTTTATCATTAGGTGATTAGTTGATATTTTATTTTACTTTAATATAATACAAATGTTTTTAATAATTTATCTGAATAAAACTATGTCTTGATTATTGCTTTTATGTTTTGATTCTCTCTTGTAATACTTTCTCTGAGATTTTTTGGATATATTAATGTTTCACCAAGTTTGGGGGAGATATAGTTCTCTCTAAAGAAGGGTTTCAAGGTTACTAAGTAAAAACTTTGGTGTAGGGTTATGTAAGAGGAGGTTTTAAGATTTCTAATGTATCTCAAAATTTGTTTGTCACTGAAGGTTTTATTATTATTATTCTATGTGAATGAGGGACCGAACTTGTCTCTTTTTAACAAACAAATAAATAAAGCCCATTTTGACTCTTTAAGAGCCAAACCACTTTAGTCGATAAACTACAACCATTTGATGTATTTAGCCATATTTGTGTGCAAGGACAACACCCTTATGTGTAGTAAAAAATCAAGAATGACAATTATGTTCCTTATTTTAAGGTTTGTGTCAAAATTGTATGTTTTAATTTTAGTCTTTAGCTCTGTTCCTTTCAGATGGTTATTTCTGCTAGGGATATATTGTGAAATATCTGACACCATAGTATGCTACGGTGGGACAATTTACACTCAAAGGTGATGTATTTTCCTTTGGAAAAGTAATCTTCCAGCTTCTCTCTAGAATAACCAAAAACAATAATTCATTCTTTTCCTCACAATACTATCAAATCATTGATGTAAATCAACAGAGTAGAAAAATTCATTTATCCAAGCCTTAATGAGCAATATTCGATTGTGCAAGTCATGCCTTTAGCTAAAATTGCACTCTCTTGCACTAGAAAGGTAGCTAACAAAAGACCTTTCATGAGTGTAGTGCTTCATAAGTTTGAAACATAAATTAACTAGAGAATGCTCACTAATTGTTAAATATTTAGATTTAGGTATTTCATCCCCCATTTGTTGTAAGATATGAAGGTTGTTTGTGATAATTTTTGTTATAGAATTTGTCATGCCAATGTTAGCATATTGACATTTTTTAATGGTGTTTATTCTTAGTTAACCTTAGTAGATATTTTTCTCTCAATGATGAATGAACTTATACTCTGGTTAAAAAAAATCAACTCAATTGAATGTTAAGGTCTTTGACTCTTTAATGGTTGGATTTATAGTAGGCGACTCATCATCAAACATAACAACATTTTTAGTTTGAACGGTATAAGGTTTGATGTCATAGTTTTAGGATATCTATCTCCTCCATGAATTATGTAAGAAACTCTGAAGTGTGTCCTTATTCATAAGGATAAGGCATTCCATAGGTGGATCTTTATCGACAACAACAATTTCACACTCAAAAGTATTTAGTTGGAATTTGGTTGTAGCATATTAACTCCCACAAAATTGAAAAATCAATAGTATTATTTGTTTGTCTCTTGTTGAGGGATTTTCTATGGTTTGTTTAGTATTTTTAGTAATTTATATCCTACTTTTATGAGTGAGTCCTTTTCTAGAAGATGAAATCCATGCGATTGTATGAAAAATATTCTTTATTAAATTTTCCATTTTCAACTTACATTCTTGAGTATGGAAATCAATATGTGTGTTTGAGAAGATTCACTGCTAACTTTCTATTTTACTTTGAATTTCATAATTGAGGTAAGTCTACCTCACTAATCATCACCCACCTCAAAAAATCCCAACTTCTTTCCATTTGTCTATTTATTGCATGTTGCATCCTTCATCTGTGTAAGGAAATGATCTTTACATTCTAGTCTCTATGAGCCTTGGCTATTTTTTGGGAATTATAATCTAATCCATTCCATGATCATGATGCTCAATACTGGGATTATATTTTAAGTTTCATTTCTATTTTTATTTCATCCAATATGCAAGGAGGTATCACTAGGAACATATTCTTCACAACAAAGTACTCTGAAATTCAATGAGGGTTTCAACAATCTTTTGGGTCCTCAACATGAAACAGTGTCATAGGATAAATCTCAGATAACTATCTATTGTGATAGGAAGTTAGGTAATCATTTGATTTTTTATGATCCTTATGCTTTCCTTCAACCCTTTCACATTTTTTAATAGTTGATTGATATTGCTAAAAAAAATTAATCTTTGAATGTAACTAATCTTAGTTGACATTTGGTACCTCCTCCTCATCCCTAGGCTCATCCTGTGCATCATTACTTCTATCTATACCTATACTACCTGAGGAATCATTAGTGATAGTGGAATAGCCCTGCCTCTCGGTCTTTGTGTCTCTCTTAAGATAGGGACTTTAGGATCTATCAATCACGTAGAATTATGTGTAGAAAACCATGCATCATACTCAATAGTATTACTGGCATCTACTAAATTTGGCCTAAACCCCCAATACCTTAGCTGTAGATGATAAAACTCCTGGTAAGCCACTTGTGGACTAATAACTGGCTCCTAGTTCCCCACCTCTCGCGAGAAACTCACAAAGTAAGTTGTACAAATGGGAACACCCTGCTGCTACCCAAAATTTCATAAATCCTCTGAGGAAGTTATATAACAATGATGTGTTATGTCTACATTGTCTTTCTAATCAAATATACAAGCTACTGACAATATGGAAAGTGATATCTATCATCCTCCTAGCTAGGATAATCTCTGTATGGCCTCCATGTAAAATATCTAAGAAGATCAAGAGCATTCCTCTAGTACAACACATGCCCTAATTGATTCTATGTCACCACTCCTACATAATAGTAAACATAGGGAAATCCTAGATCTAAACATCTATTTATTATAGGTTTTCACACTACGATGTGCTTCCAAGCCCAAACTTGCAGCAAAGTGACTCCACATCCAATTAAAAAAACACCTCTATATGCAACATCATATAGTTGGAAATAATGCATGGAAAGAATGCAAGGCCCCCAAGAATATGCTGTCCCATGTACCATCATGTCCTCTAGTACACAACCTCATCCACTTGTGAACTCATTGCCTCATCTTCCAAGTACCGAAAATCCTTCTACAATTGCATAAATGATAACATTTAATCTCTCATATCTATCCACCAATGTGTCCAGCCAGATCTCATAATCCTTGATAGAAAAGCCATTAGTGTTAGTCTCATTCATTCTCACTAGTATTATAACACTTGTAGCATGATCACACACAACCATTCGACCATTTATCAAGATCCGTAAAATTTAAAACATATCCTCGAACTTGTCACTAAAGTCTCTCCAACTAGTAAATGAAATAAGGTAATTTTTGAGTACCATATAGATTAGCAAGAGAAGTGAGCAAGACTTGATTATCCTTAGTCTTGGGAATGAACGTGATATTCTATACCCCTAGAGCATGTAAAATAACTTGTTGATCCTAATCTAAGTTCAATGTCGTAGTGCCATGCAAGTAGGTCGACTCTAGTGCGTATACAAGGCTAGCAATGTGACCCACACTCAATCAATATTTTACATCAATTTTTCTCATCCTAATCTAAGTGATGTCATAGTGCCATGCAAGTAGGTCAACTCTGGTGCATATACAAGGCTGACAATATGAATTACATTCAATCAACATTTTATGTTGATTGCAACTCTTAGCTAGCCTACTTGACCAATTAGGGTTTTCAATTTTGTCATACATGTATTTTTTCTACATAATCATCCAATTGTGTTATTGATTTTACACTTGCATTGAGTTTAGTCAATTATGTTGCATTTATTTAGCACTTTCATCATTGCAAATGCGGTTCCTAATTTATACACATGTGTCACACTTAATCAATTGCGTATCCCTAATATAGCACACCCAGTGTAGAATACAAATGTGATGCACAATCAATAGATGTGTTTCAAATTTTGCAATTATGGTAAAATGCTAGCAATTGTGTTGCATACGATGTCAGATGCAACACACCACAATTGACATCCTCATTTTAGGCCCTAAAATCTATTTCAAAATGACAAAATTAACAAACAACTATGGGGACTCACTCCTACAGGTTGTCTAAAGGTCCTTACTCATGTCACTCGATGGTTGTGTCTAAGAATTCCTACTATAGCTCCATTTCAATCTCCTTAGCACTCACTCCTCTCCTCTCAAGTTTCTAAAGCCAACTTGAACTGCGAATGAGGATATTTCCCCACAAATGGCCTATATATAGGGTGAGTTTGACCTAGCAAACCCCCTATGCACTATTTGAATTGGTTGTAGTATCCCAATACCACATGTGATGACTAGAATGGACCTATAAACCTAATTTTTCATTGTTAATACACTATAATGCATCAAATTAACTTGTCACAAAATTGGTTTCAAAATTTGAATTTGTTGCCTAATTTTCTAAGGGGGCAAGATATTATCTTGTTGCTAGTAGGGCACATTGGGGCATGATTTCTCTCAAATTTTCTTTGAAACAATGCTAGAAGTCGCTTTGTATCAAATAGGGGAATAATGTGGACACTAAAAAATGTCTTATGCTTGCAATAATGTGTTTTACTAATTTTTGTCTAAAGTTATTAAATACTCTTATTATTTAATTAGAATAATATCATTCTTTTGACCTAACTTCAATTCCTATAATTATAATTTCTTCGAAGTCTTTAACTAAATATTTTTCATTATTTAACTAAAATCCATCCTTTTTTCTTTAATTAAACAATTTTGATTGTTAAGTCATCTTTTTTAATTGTTGGACTCTAAGGTTAAATAATTATTTTAATTATTTAATCCCCTAAATCCCATTTTCTTCATAATTAAATAAATTATTAATTTATTTAATTATTTCCCATGTGAGTGAAAATAAATAAGTTGCCTTATTTATTCTCACTCAATTCTTCCATCTCCTTCCACTTAACTCCCACTTGCGAAATTCGTGCTCTACTTAGCTCATGTCTCTCTCCACTTAACTATTCCTCTCCTTCGATCTCCTTATCTCTTGAATTCTGTTTTGATCCTATCCATTCATCAAGACCAAATCCTCTGTTTAAACTTGATCATCTCCTCATTAAAAAAAATCACATCTTCTAAGTATTTTCAAATCATCATCATCATCTTGAGCTTTTACTTTGTGAATTTATGCACACCTAATATTTGAGAGTAATTCTAAGTGTGGACAAGAACAATGGAGAGAGTGTGAAGGAATGCAACCTTGATTTGATTTTGTTTCAATTTTCTTTGTAATTGCATTTAATTGACCATTTCTCTATAATTGGTAAGATTATTAATTTGGCATGAATCTTGGGTTTGTGGTTGCCTTTCATGTTTCATGCTTCCTTTGATTTTTTTGATCTTATAAACATAAGATATGATGTGTTTTATCTAGTCAACTAAAACCTTCTAGAAACAACACCTAGGACATTTGTAAAGTTAATTCATGTGAATAAGCAGTCTTAGTAGGAACTAGCGAAAACACTAGGTACAAGACCTTATTCACTCCAACACCCCCGTTAAGTGCAACTTAGGGAGTACATTATTATGAAAAGATACAAGATTATTATGATTGTGGGTCTTGGATACTAGGCTATGTTAGGTATCCATGTACAATTAAAATCTCTTACAAAAAGATAAAGACTAAAACTCAACGAGAAAAAAATTTGAGCTCTAAAATGTAGAAAAGATAAAAGAAAACGGTGATGCATGGAGGACTCAATGATATTCTGCAAGGAATACATTCATCATCAAACTACAATGAATGCTCCCACCATAGGAATAAAATACAAAGACTCTATTACTCCCCACAATGTATAATATCCTGCTAAAATGGTGAGTTTTTTGAAGACAAAACATAGTCCAATTCCTACAAACAAAATTTCTCCATATGGGAAGAAGATAGACCAAGTAAAAATGTAGGAATGCTTCTCATTGTAGATAGAAATTGGTAGGATGTAAAATACAAATGTATGAAGATGTCTCTAGAATCTACTCATGTGTTACCAAGTCCTTGAATGATGAAGATGACACCACAATCCAATTAGGTACATTCCCACTCATGATAGAAGGTGAGAAACAAGGAACAAATGAGAAATATTTTTGAACATGGTCCAAAGACAAATATAAAGCGACAATAGTTATGCCATGATTATCATTGAATAAGAGAGATAACCCATAAAATTGGTATTCCAAATCTAAAATATGAGACTCCACAAAATAATGAAGCAATGCTTGATAATTAGGAATCCAAATTAGGATGACAATAAGATACTTATTACAAGTAATCATTGCTAACTTACTTAATGAATCACCGATGAAAGATTAATGAGTGTTCTCAATTGGAGAAGTAGGAGCCATAATAGAAGTCTTTGGATCATCAAGATGTTGAAGTTCTACTTCATAATCAAATAACCTCTAAGGTATCATCATCAAAAGGAAAATTTTTAAGATCATCAAGTGGAATGAGGAAATCTAAAGTATGATAATCTAGGAATGGAGGATTATGTGGATCTAAAAAATTGTCCCAAATCCTGGTCCAAAATGTGTGCTGGTATATAATTCCCGAAATTAGATTATAGGTCTCTTTGAAGATTCTTGTACTAAAACTACAATTAATAAATCCTATTATATGATCATTCTTATTAACCCAAATTAAATTTTTCCATTATGTCTCTAGCTTAGGAATGAGTCCATAAAGACGAGGAAAAAGATTAAGCCACCTATAATGTATTAAAATTTCTTTTTGCCATGAACCATGATTGTCCTTTGTCAAAGAGATTAGTGAATTATGAGTTGCATAACCCATGATTACAACAATGATATAATTCTCAAATGATAAATAAGAGATCAATTACATGAAATATATATGAAATGAAGTGATTAGCTCAAAATATCACCTCACCAATTGCCAAAATATCCAAGTAATCCAGCAAGATTTAAATATAGGAAAAGCTAAATAACAAATACTTGGGATAAAATCTAGGAAAAAATTGTGGATGGCTGTGTAGAGATCCTCAATATCTTTTCAATGCTATAAGAATCATGAAAATCAAATATTGTGGAAAAACGTTTTGAGCTCAGGAGCCAAAAATGAAGATTTGACTTGAAACAAAAATTACTATTGTCAAATTGGGCTTACTATTATTAGAAAATTTGGAAAGAGGGACATGACATCCTCGATGTAATGACAAGGTCAATTTGGGCCAAAAGTGCTCCGAAAAATCAATGATCTCCTAGATTAGCCAAAATTCACATTTATTCAAACCTTGTAGAACTAGAAATAAAAACCAAACATATCTTTCTTTGATGTCCTAGACTCAACCATGAAGTCCTTGAAACCTCAAAATACATCCAAGTTTTTTCATTCCATATGATAATCCTTAGATTTGGGAAGAAATTTATAGTAATAGAGCTTTGATACCATGTAAGAGTTGATTGGTGACTCCTAAGCAACCTAAAATCCTTCCAAGATCCAAACATTCTCACAAAATAGAGTAGAAAGAATAGCTTGCTTCAATAATGTAATATTGATTGAACGAATATAAAATATACAATGAGATGACCTTGCTTATAAAGGCAAGGTGAGAGGTAGGATTAGATAGGATGTTGACATGTGTCTTAATCCTATAAAATGAGACTATCACCTCAAAAAAAATATTAAATGAACTAGGTAACCAGAATTAAATAAAAGTCATAAAGATGAGACATGAAGTGTCTTATTTAGAAAACTAACACCTTTTATAAACAACACCTAGGACCTAAGTAAACATAAGTCATGTGAGTAAGTCCCCTCACTAAGAATTAGTGAAAAAATTATGTACAAGACCCTATTCACACAACACTCTTGTGATGGATTGTGGTTGCTAAGTATTATGCAAGAGCATTACAATGTGTACTTATGATATATTTACTGATTTAATTAATTTTTTGATGATGATTACAATCATGGGGATGATGTTATTGGTTTTGATGTCCTTGCCTCTGCTGAGGAAATTACTAGTGATTGGTTTAATAGGATGGGCTAGTAGCTGGACTCTTTTTTGGTGGCATCTTATTTTATTGGATCAGTCTCATTTTGGGTTTTCTTTTGAGGAGTTTTTGATTGGGCTTCATTGATCTTTATTCCCTCTCATCTTGGGTATATTTTGTATGGATCCTCCTCTTCTATTTTTTGCGGAGAATGATGTCTATTGCATCGGGCTTAATCTTTTTGTATGTGGGAGCTTACATATGAGCAGTTATGTTTTCTTGCCATTATTCTGTACTCCTTGTATATTTCCCCATTTTTGGTATTATTGGCCTTTTGAACAATTTTATCAGGTTGTATGCAACTTGGGGGTGGTGGGTGGTTCACTATGCTTTCTGAGATCTATATACTCTGGTTGGGATTTGATTTCTTTTTGGTTTATTTTCAGGAAGCCTTTTTGTATCTCTTACCTTATATTTTAATAAATATTTTTAGGGGTCTTGACCACTTTTATCGATTTTTTTTTTGATGATATGATGATATTTCTCATGCTTTGAATGAAGGATGAATTGATCAATCTTTTGATGAGAGAAAGAAGGGCTAAAATTAACTCAATTGATTTATAAACTTACGCGCACTTTTAATTTTTGATTTAAATTATTTTTCTTTCATTTTAAAATTTCTTTGATTGATTATTTATTTATTTGATTTTGAAATGTGCAAACATAAATCAAGAAATTAATAAATTGCATGATTTGATGAGTGGAAAAAATGATTTATGATACTTTTTAATGAAATGATGAGAGAATATTTATTATTTATTTATAAATAATTATGTTTGTAGGGATTTAATCAGGAATTAATTAATTAATAAAATTTAATTAATCAATTTTAATCATTATGTGGGAATGCAATATGATTATATGAGATTAAATAGATAATTTACACAATGATGTTAAAGTGAAATAGCGGGGATAAATTAATGTGTAAAAGTGATGAATGGATTATGGGGTTAGAATTAAGGTATCTATAATAAAAAATGGTAAATAATATGATATTTATAAAACTTTAAAGGATAGATAAATAATTTAGATAAAGTAAAATAAAAGGCACCATGAATTTAGCTATGACTCTTTAAGAGTATGCGTAGCCATCTATTCCTTAACTAATTACCAAGAATTCAACCATGTGTAAGGAGATCCATAAATTTAGTTGTAGAGATAATGAATGAGAATATGGATAGTTTCCTTAAAACCATCCTTTATCGATACATATATGTATTACTATTTGGTAAGTTATAAAAGTGAATGTAGTAGAGAGGAATACTAAGTCACAATACTATGATAAAATTATATTGTTTTGTGGTCTTCGTAGTTGATAAAAATGATATCCACCTTCAAGTTATTGAACCATGTATACTTCTATTGTACCACCACTACAATATGAAGCTTCCATTGAGTTGCTATGAAGAACAATTCAAATTATAATCCTGTATCCCAAAGATCTTGCCACATAGAGGTTCAAAACATGTTGATCATATAATTTGGTAAGATGAAAAATAAAGATGCTAAAATGAAAATAGAAAGGAAAAGGGAGAATGTGGAAAACGAATTTGGGACTAAACAAGATCCTATATCCTTAATGGATGAGAAAGATACAGAGAAACAAACTACATAAAAAACTTAAATAATATCAAAGAGGCTAGGTTTTTCTAATTATGCCGAGAGGCATCTACAATGACATCAAAATGTCCATAAATAAAAAATCATTTTTGAAATAATTTGACATGCAAATGATGGGTAAATGCATGGAATATGCCATCTTTTGGTTTTTTGGGAGGACATTATTATATTACTCCAAATAAATAGAACTTTCGCCACTTGTTTCCAACTATACGACACCGTTACATTCAAATGATAGTGGAAGAGTGCCGTAATATTTAAAAGAGAACAATCAATAAAATCAAGTAGGGTTGAGAGGTTAGTGGAGGAGTGGGCTTGACATTGTGAGTATCTAACGATTCTAAATTCTAGGTTCATGTTGTCACCTTAGATAATACTGGTACATACTTAAGAAACTCTATTATTATCCATATTTTTTAAACTCTTGTATACTACTAATATTGTTGCAATTGTTAGATTGCCTTCTATTGTAAGATATCTCTTAGCATAATTTACCTATATTATTAAAATATAGATATACTAGTAGAATTAGTTCACCATATAAAAAATGATTGTTTAGAAATTTGTACACCACAAGCAAGCCATTGGAGGTAGCTTAAGATTACTTTTCTACTACCACAATAAATAAATAAGTTTTTATCCATGAGAAATAATTGATTTTATCATTGTGAGCCCCTACTTTATAAACAAGATTATAGATAGACATCTAAAGGAATTAACAACAATTCTTAAAAATTGAGTAACTAAATAAAGGGAAAAATATTTCAAGATAGATCACTGGCAAAAGATTTCTAACCTTCTCCAACAAAAAAATAGAGTATAGTGTCTACAAGATTAGAAATTCAGAATAAAACATAATGTAGGAACTATAATTTTAAATATGGATATTAAAAAGACTCAAATAAACTATTAGAAGAATCTATTATGGTATCTGTATATAGTGAAAATGGATAACAATAATAACAATATTGAAAGGCTAAATGAATTCAACCACAAAACCCTAGCCTAACAATCAACAAAGATCCACCATAACATATGAAGATTACCTAAGACAATGCAAATCACATGAAATCACAAAGATTATACCATCACATGTCCAATAGGGTTTTGATCTCCATTCTTCCTATCTCCATTGATCTTGCTTGATATATTTGCTCTCAGATTTTATGTGCACAAGAGCTCAACAAAGAACGGAATGTGGTTGCAAGTAGGATGGTAGTGTAGTCAATTGATCAAGTAGTTAGCTCCTTAGGTCATTAGGGTTTTACAATGAAGGAAGCATCTCCTTATATAGAAGACACTATATGAAATGGAGGGATAAGATTGAGAGGTGTAAAAGGAGGTTGGCTATGATTAGAGGGTAGGTAAAAGAAATAATAAAATAATGAGAGGGGTAGGTAGTGTATGAATTAAGAGATGAATGACATGTGTCATGGGTAGAAAAGGCTAATGAATTAATTAAATAAATAAAGATTTATTTAATTAATAAAAGAAGTGGGATCAATTAAATAAATAAGATATTTATTTAATTTAGGAAAAGGATAATTTAAATAAATAAATGTATTTATTTAAATGAGAAATAAGGCTAGAAGAGGATAAATGAATGAATTAAATAAATAAGGATTTATTTAATTAATAGAAGAATTAAGCTTAGATAATTAAATAAATAACATATTTATTTAATTAGACATGACAATTTTAGGTGTCTACATTTTGCCCCTCTTTGAGACAATGCAGCTTGTCACGTTGTTTCAAAGAAGATAAGATGAACTGATACAGAGTTGCCCCAGAATGGGAATGATATGCCCCCTCGAGAGATTGGATGAAAATGTCTGAAAAGATTGCAGACAATCTCTCGATAAGAAAGAGAGGCTAGAATGGACTGACCGGATAAAGTGACAAAGTCACAGGATAAAGAAGACTGACCCGGGAGACGAGGGCTAGGGGTAGTCTATAAGATAGACCACGGGGGAAATACATCCTCATTGTCATCCACGCATCCACAAGAGCATATTGTAGAGCGAAAATAGAGCAGGAGCAGTCAGTAGCGATGGCTTTCACTCACAGATTCGACTGCATTCGCCGATTTCAGAGGCCAACAGAGGTAGGAGAGCCCGTAAGTACCACCAAACCTCCTCGTACTTTGATGCATTTAATTTTGTCATTAATGCATGTCGAATAGGGTAATAAATGCGCTTAGACTGGGGTCCAAAAAATGTCAAAAAACGTCCAGGTGCGTCTGTGTTGGTGCCAGGCACGTCTGGGTCAAGAAGGCGCGTCTGTGTTTTTTAGGCACGTCTATGCAGTCTTTGAGCGCATTTATGTCATGTAAGCGCGTTTGCGTTTGAAAAGTATGAATTTGCATCTTCTAGGTCAAATCGGCAGTTCTGTGATGAACATATGCTGTCGATTGGATAAGCTGCTGAGAGGATACACTCAAGCAGGTCCTCTAGGAAGACTGGGATAGATTAAGGCACTTTGTGATGAATAGTGAGCACCAAGATAGAGTACTTTGTGATGAACAGGGAGTACTGAAATATGAGCAACGCTTTGTGATGAACAGGGAGTGCAAATGTGAGTAACACTTTGTGATGAATAGGGAGTGTCATACACGTAGTACTTTGTGATGAACAGTGAGTACCACTAGGATAAATAGCAACACTTTGTGATGAACAGTGAGTGTCACTAGGGTAGAAGGAACACTTTGTGATGAACAGTGAGTGTCACTAGGATAGATAACCATATGCATATAGATAGCAAGTAGCATTTTGTGATAAACAGTGAATGCCACTATAACTGACATGATTGAGTTGTTTGACTACAGGAGTATTTGCCGATGCTAGAGTCATGGGAGAGATTCCCGTCGACTCAGAGGTTGTGACCTGAGTTGACAGCCGAGGACAGAGCTGCTATCGATGAGACGGGTCTGAGACATGTACTGTATGTGCCTAAGTTTCGGGCAAACATGGGTTTGTTGACTGCGCTAGCTGAGAGATGGCACTCTGAGACGTGCACATTCCATTTGCCTATGGGTGAGATGACAGTCACCCTGGAGGATGTATACAGGATTCTGCGGGTGCCGATCGATGGGGAGTTGATCCCATATGATCGAGATGGAGATAGGGAGGCATTGAGACAGGTATTTCAGGACCCTGGATTGGAGATGAGGGCAGGACACGTGGCATGGGACACCATGACAGCCACAGGGTTAGCATTGCCGGCAGTGATCAGAGGAGCTATCAGTGGGTTCCTATGTCCGGATAGGGCGACACGGGGGTTGGCTGTGGGCTGAGGGGGAGCATTGGAGACGCTAATGACACAACATACCAGATATGCCTGGGGACCATGTGTGCTGGCACACTTGTATTACGAGCTTCATCAGTTTGTTTATCATGGATCAGTAGGATTGGGCTGTGGAGTGACACTGCTGCAGGTATGGGCCTATGAGCATCTGCCAGTTACCCGACCGATACACTTCAGGGGCAAAGGTCATGGACGCAACTTTGTGCATTTGTACGATATGATCACATCACAGCCGTGGATTGGCAGGCTAGAGTACTGGCGGCGAGTGATTGATGACATTGATGAGGTCATATGGAGACCATATCTGGGCTACGAGCAGTGGGAGGATGATGCAGTTGAGCTACCGTACACCTTTCGGAGCAGATACCTGATTGGGCGGATGCCCTATGGGCTAGAGAGGCAGCTGGTAGACAGGATTGGCTGACAGTTTGGCCGGATTCAGAGGATGCCCCGGGGATCAGGCATGCATGCCCGCACAGTTAGAGATCAGGCACAGTTTGGGCCGCTACTGTCATATGATCAGGTAGTGACTCAGCTGGTGGAGATGATACCTCTACCTTGGGACATGTGGCCTGAGATCGAGGACGCTGGGATGGATGTTGAGTATATAGCATATTGGGCAGAGCATCCCTTTCCCCGATTGATAGATCCAGGAGAGGCACTGGAGGGAGATGGTGGTGGTGACGAGGATGATGGTGGAGGCGAGGGGGGCAGATGCTAACTGAGGAGGAGAGGAGTAGTTGGAGAGAGGCGAGTTGCACCTCGGAGGGAGGGTGGAGAGGAGAGGCAGGCTCGGGTGGTGAGGGGTCACGGTGGATTGCCTTTACAGGTGCAGCAGCACAAGGTCCCAGGCAGGTGCAGATACAGGGACAGGGACATAGACAGGTACCAGTACAGGTACCAGTATAGGTATAGGGGCAAGCACTCGCAAAGGAGGAGCCACAGGCAGGGGCAGAGTCAGAGAGGGTTGACCCAATGGAGGCTGAGCTGCTGGATCTGAGGGAGATCTGCCAGGGCCAGGCATATGAGATTCAAGATTTGGAGAGGGCAAGGGATCGGCTCAGGACTAGGCTCAGGGATACTGAGTGAGAGCGGGATCAGGCTATCCAGCACTACACAGAGGCTGAGATAGCACTGAGGGCTAGGAGGCAGGCAGCAGAGGACACAGGGGCCGGATATGCCTATGTCCTGCGGGCAGGAGAGGAGATAGCCTACTGGAGGGACCTCTACTATGGTGCAATGCCAGCAGATCAGCGGGCGAGGAGCTTCCATAGACCGTCGCGTATAGCGACAACTACGGGAGGGAGCCAGAGGAGACAGGCATCGAGTGGTGGGGTCATGGGTCCTCCACCACCACCAGATAGAGGAGACAAGAGGGATGATCCTGGGGCGGGTCCTTCAAGGGTTTAGATTCCACCGAGGCCAGGCGGCTTCGAGGGAGGGAGTTCATCATAGCCTTAGAGGGCTCCCTATGTATCAGTTTTGTACCATTTTTGTATTGTAGACACTTGCGGGTGATTGTAGCCATATGATTTTGACATCATTGTATTATGACACTTTATGATTATATATGAGATGATTCATCTTTGCGGCAGCTATATGCATGTGTACCTATGTGATGAGATGTTCTTATGTGGTGCTTATGATATGGATGCAAATATGTATATGATGCAATGCGATATATTTTTGTTCTTTTATGTTTTATATGTGTATGCATGATGCAAATGTGAATGTAAGGAATGCAGATGAATATGATAATGCAAATGTAAATTGTGCTAACAGGTGTTGTGTGCAGGATGTGATGTAGTTGTGATATCTATATGTATGTATGAAATGCTTATATGTGGTAATGCAAGTGAAATTACATGAAATGCAAATGTTTTTGGTGTGTCATTATACTCAATCATGTGATAGCAGGCTACGCAGACTCGAGAAGGACGATGGAAGTCAATCAAGAAAGGGGATGGAAGAC
This sequence comes from Cryptomeria japonica, assembly GCF_030272615.1. Taxonomy (NCBI): domain Eukaryota; kingdom Viridiplantae; phylum Streptophyta; class Pinopsida; order Cupressales; family Cupressaceae; genus Cryptomeria; species Cryptomeria japonica. The sequence continues at coordinate 58,547,496 of NC_081405.1, forward strand.
AAAAGATATGAAAGTGAAAGAGCTTCTTGTGCGTTATCATCATTGAGCTTTATTATGGCAAGTAGGTTATGACAATCGAGGCATATGTTTGACCCAGAAAGTCATTGTACCTGTTTGCATGGAGATAAGACAATCACAAACAAGGGATGCCCCAGTTCACACTAGACTCACAGTGTCCTCATATCCTTGGACAAGTCATAGCATTGCTAAGAGACAATCCACAGACAACAAATACAAACAGGTGATGATACCCCATCCTTGCCTTTCTAGTCAAAGACATCCTAGAGATAGAATCTCTAGTCAAAGACATCCCGAAAAAGCTAAAAGACATGTCACCAAAAAAAGATGAAATCAAAAGAAAACCAAGACTCGGCACCAACATCCACTGTAGTCCTCAAGTTTAGTGTCTCTTGTCACTTGTATAAGTCTTATTTGATTGTGGTCACAATGTTTACTTTCACAGAAAGGATAGATAGCACTGAACCATAATGTTGTCTGAGTCTGTTGGAAGATTTGATTTGTTGAAGCCCATTGTTGCTGCTGTGTCTCATTTGAAACTGACTAAATCCATGAAACTGATACTTTATTGCGGAGAAGACAAAACTTTATTGCGGATCTGTGATGCAAATGTTGCTTTATTGCGGATTGTGCGCGGATAGACTGAAGAAAGCTGGAAGAAACTGTACTCCTCAAAACATGTGATGTTCTTAGTTCCACACCCATCACTAGACGTAGGATTTTGCCTTAGCCACAGATAGGATCTGATTTATTATGGATGGAAAGGGATGAAAAGGAATATTTATTATGAATGGCTAACCAATCTTGGGTAGATCAATAACAAGCCATGATGGGAATGGGTAAGTTTATTATGAACGAATAGGTTGTGAGTGTGTGCAAAGTGAAATGATGAAAGAGAATCTTGAAGGAGGGAGGAGCAATGTCTCTACACATGGCGCTGGTGACCCAGTTTTCACCATGGTACTTGCCCAGGGCGCCACCGAAGTGGTTTTCACCGTTGGACGAAATTATTTCTCTTTACTTTTTTCGATTTTTCAATGTTTTTTTTGCGTCACAAGGCGCCTGTTTGCCAGGTTTTCACCAAGTAACGATTTTTTTGTATTTTTGAATTAGGATACTCTGAAGAGCTATGTGTAGAACCTGCGAAGGTGCATGCTATTGATAGGATTCTCCAAAGGTTCACCTTCTGTAGTTGAGAGCTGATATGCACCAGATCCATATGCTGCTGTAATGATGTAAGGACCACGCCAATTTGGTTCGAACTTTCCCTTCTTCTCTCTGTCTTGTTGATTTTTAGGATTTTCTTTGAGAACTGAGTCACCTACCTCAAATGTGTGAGGCTTGACCTTGTGATTGTAGCTGCGACTCATTCGTTGTTGGTAAGCCTTGAGATGATTAAAAGCAGTTTGTCTTCGTTCATCCAATAGTTCCAGCTCTTGTAAGCGAGAGACCCTGTAGTCTTCATCACTGATGATGTTTTGCAAAGAGACCCGTAAAGAGGGTAGCTCGACCTCAATAGGAAAGATGGCTTCAGAACCATAGACTAGTGAATAGGGTGTAGCTCCTGTAGGTGTACGGACACTTGTGCGGTAGGCCCAAAGTGCAGGATTAAGTTGGATATGCCAATTACGACCAACATCATCGACTGTCTTCTTTAGGATTTTAAGGATTATTTTGTTAGACACCTCAGCTTGGCCATTACCTTGGGGGTAATATGGTGTGGAGAAACGATGGGCGATATGGAAGCGGTCACAGAGTTCGCGAACATCCTGATTTTTGAAGGGACGCCCGTTATCAGTGATAATGGAAACAGGAATACCGTATCGGCAAATGATATAGTTAAGGATGAATGTAGCAATCTGTTTTTCAGTAACTTGTGTGAGAGGCATGGCTTCAATCCATTTTGTAAAATACTCTGTGGCAGTGATAATGAATTTATGACCATTGGAAGAAGGAGGGTGAATCTTGCCTATGAGATCGAGTCCCCATTGACAAAAGGGCCAAGGAGACGCAAGTGGTTGAAGTTCTTGTGCTGGCGCATGTATGAGGTCTCCATGAATTTGACATTGCTTACATTTCTTGACAAACTGATAAGAGTCTTTCTCCATATTGGGCCAGTAATATCCAGTCCTGATGAGTTTCTTGGCCAAGGTAGGACCACTAGCATGTGGACCACATATCCCTTCATGCACTTCCTGTAACGCAATCTGAGCTTCGTCGCTTTCTAAACATCTAAGAAGAGTGCCATCTAGACCTCACCGGTATAGGATATCAGCTAAAATGACATATCGAGAGGATTGGCGAATGAAAGTGCGACGTTGGTTATTTGATAGATCAGGAGTTAAAGTATTGTCACGTAGGTATGTGAAAATAGGACCATATAACTGGGATTTGGGACCGACAATGCATAGCATCTCAGTAGGCATGAGCTCATATGAAGGGACCAAAAGGTTATCCACCAAGAACTCATAGCGAGTCTCGCTTGGAGGTAGATCGATCAGTCAAGCAATTGTAGCCATGGCATCTACGACGCGATTCTGCTCTCTTGGTATCTGCTCAAAGTCTATCTTTGCAAAATGTTGTTTTAGACCATCCACCATTTGTTTATAAGGCATTAACTTTTCATCTTTCATTTGATAATCACTAGTTTCTTGACGGATAACGAGTTGGGAGTACCCAAAAACACGAAGTTCCTGGATCTTCCATTGAACTGTAATTCGTAATCCTGTTGTTAATGCCTCATATTCCGCTATATTGTTAGTGCAAGGAAATGATAAGCGGTATGATTTTGGTATAGAATCCCCTTGAGGAGTTATAAAGAGGATGCCAGCTCTTGCCCCATGCTGTGTATATGAGCCGTCAAAGTATAGTTGCCATGGCTTTACATGTGACATTGTCAAAATGGATTCATCTGGAAATTCTGAACTTAGAGGAACATCATCTATCATGGGAGCATCTGCTAATTGATCTGCGATGACTTGTCCTTTTATTGCTTTTCTATCCACATACTCGATGTCGAATTCACTCAGTATCATTATCCATTTGGCCAGTCGCCCAGTAAGTGTTGCCTTATTGAGAAGGTATTTCAATGGATCTATCCTTGCAACTAACTTTGTCTTATGAGTAAGCATGTAATGTCGTAATTTTTGTGAAGCAAAGACCACAGCAAGGCATGCGCACTCAATTGGTGTGTAGTTTAGCTCATATCCCACCAATGTGCGACTGATATAATATACTGCTTTTTCCTTGCCTTCAGCAATTTGTTGCGCTAAGAGTGCCCCCAATGCTGTTGGAGTAGCTGAAATGTATAATAACAGTGGTTGATTTGGAACTGGTGGCATCAGAACTAGTGGATTTAGAAGATAATCTTTGAGCGTCTGGAAAGCCTATTGACAGTTGTCATCCTATTTGAATTTGATGTTTTTATGTAGCAGATGCTGAAAAGGATTACACTTATCTGCCAGTTGTGCTATGAATCTTCGAATGGACTGGAGTCTGCCTTGTAAGGATCGAAGTTGACTGATATTTCTTGGCGGTTGCATTTCCAAGATAGCTTTGACTTTTGCTGGATCCGCTTCAATTCCTCTTTTAGATATAATGAATCCTAGGAGCTTCCCAGAGGTTACTCCAAAGACACATTTCTTAAGGTTTAATCTTACGTTGTATTTTTCCAACCGATCAAAGGCAACTGAAAGTATGTCCAAATGTGTATTTCTGTCTATTGATTTGACCAAGAGGTCATCAACATAATCTTCTACAGTTGCATGCATGAGATCATGAAAGATAGTAGTCATGGCTCTTTGATATGTAGCACCTGCATTCTTTAACCCGAAAGGCATGACATTCCAACAGAAAGTTCCCCATGGAAAAGTAAATGATGTTTTGTGTTGATCCTCGGGTGCGATTCTTATCTGATTATAGCCAGAGAATCCATCCATTAATGATAGCATTTCATGACCTGCTGTGAGATCAACAATCAAGTCAATGTTTGGTAATGGGAAGTCATCCTTTGGACAAGCTTTGTTGATGTCTCTGAAATCTGTGCAAATTTTGATGCTGTGATCTGTTTTACTGACAGGTACCAAGTTGGAGATCCATTCAGGATAATCAATTGGGCGTATGAATCCAACATCGAGTAATTTCTCAAGTTCTACTTTGACTAGTAATGCCACTTGTGGATGCATTTTTCTTAATTTCCGTTTTACTGGTTTTGCCCCCGGTTTGACTGTCAGATGATGCATTACCAAATCCTGATCCAATCCAGGCATATCAGCGTACGACCAGGCAAAGTTGATTTGTCACTTTTTGAAGAAACTTATGAATTTTGACCTTTCAGACTCTGTCAGTGATTGAGCTAGGAATATGTTGTGTGGAACCTCTTCTGTACTGATGTTTGTTTTGATAGTCTCCTCTACCAACATGGATGATTTTTCCTCATATGATGCTGGGAGAATGTCGAGCCTTCCATCTTCGGGCGCCTCAGAGAGGTTTTCACCCTCAGATACGTCCTTTCTTTTTACTTTTTTTGGGTCAGATAGCGCCACAATGTGGTTTTCACCATAAGACCCTTGATTTGTTCTTATTTTCACATTTTTTCTACTGGAAGGTCTGACACCCTCACCAAAATATGCCACGCTATTGAGTTCTATAGTGTATCCCGCTTTATGGTCTCCAGGGGGAAGATCATCTCCTATGCCTAGATAGTCAATAAAAGCTTCATCATTTTGAAATGTATCCAACTGTGCAGGCCCTTCATGATCCCAGTCAATGAGTTGGTGGTGAACAAGGGGAAGGCCGTTAATGTCTTCAAAGTTAGCGGGGATAAGAGTGAAGATGTGGTTATATTCGGGTATGTCAAGGTAATTATCGAGGTCATCAATGGCACTCTCCTCATCAGTCTCGATCACGAGCGAATCCAAATTATCATCACTAGTAGCGCATTCCGGAACAGGTGTTCTCATCCTATGTGATTTCAACCTAGAACCTTGAGACAAGGACTGTGTAGACTCCTCATGGGTTGTTTCCTGACCAACTCTGAATTTGTTATAAAACTCCTCCTCTTCTGTGGGTTCACCTGGCTCTCTGAATGTCTCGGTGAGCTCGTAGTCACTGGAAGACTTGTCGGAACCCCATTCCCATTCGTTGGAATCTGTGGAATAGCGATTCTCTTGTTGAATTTTGGCAGCTTTGATTTGTAAGGCTTCTTCTGTCCTTTGGTTGTGGACCTTGGAAGTTAAGAAACCAAGTCCTTTCGAGCGTTCCTTCTTGAAAGTCAATTCAGGTTGTAAAGGTTCAAAGATGCCTTCCTTTCGTAACCCCAGAGGGCTTTTTCCATCATACCCGAATTTTTGTAGAATTTTGATGCCTTTGCCATATTTCTCACATGGAAGATTGATGTGATCTTGTGTTTCCTCTTCATTATCTCTGAAAAGCATTTGGTATAAACCTTCCTCTTCTAGTTCACCCCATCTTTGAAAGATAGTAGGGTCCCATTTGAGCGTCATAATGGAGATTTGCTTGTTAGGATGTGGTCTTCCATATTCTTTTGGGGAACTCATGACTTGTCTTAAGTACATGGTCTGATTGAAAGTATATTCCCCCATGCCTTTGTCCTGAAACTTGCCTCTAAGCTCACCTTGTTTGGATGTCGAAGGTTTTAATGACTCAGGATCAATGTATGCTGACGAAGGAGTAGCCTCCCGATTACTAGGAATGATGGTCTCAGTCTTTGATTTCAGGTTATTGCAATATATGAATGGATTAGGATTGCCGTTAACTGTTACCTCCACTCCATTATGAGGAAACTTAATGCATTGGTGATATGTGGATGGAACTGCCCTCATTTCATGGATCCAAGGACGTCCTAACAATATGTTATAAGTGAGATTTAAATCCAGGACTTGACATACCACATCCTTTGTAACTGGCCCAACTCTGAGAGGTAAGATGACTGTACCCTTGGATGAACACTCTTCATCATCATATGCCTTAATGGTGATCTTGTTTGTAGAATTCACAACTTTATCAGAATATCCCAATTGTGTGATAGTGCTTAATGTGCAAATGTTCAGACCTGCTCCTCCATCTATCAGGACTCGTTTTATTCGATGTTTGTGTATGAAGGCTTCAATGTGTAATGGCGCATTATGCGGCTGACTTACAGAGGCGTCATCAGCTTCTGTGAAAGTAAGGGAGTGTGGAATGGAAAGGTATCCCACCATGGCTTGAAACTGGTCCACGTTTAGATCAGTAGGGACAGCAGTATCTCTCAATATTTTGTCAAGAATGGCTTTATGTGCGGGAGATATGCGTAATAGTTCAAGAATGGAGAAGAGCGCGGGTGTCTTCCCTAGCTGTTCTACAAGGTCATACTCAGGTTTGGTTGATGAAGAAGTGGTGTTTTTAGTTGGAGCACCTTGCAAAGTGATTTTACCTCGGCAGGTTGTAACATGACATTCAGAGGTAGGTTCAGAAGAAGATCCAACACCTTTTAGGACAATCTTGGGTCTCTGGGTAGAATTCTCAGACGCTTTGTCGTTGATGATAATGGTAGAGACATAATTGTCCATTGAAATGTGATTGATAGTTGAATCATAGTTATAGGATGCTCTGGTATAGTTGGTTTGGTCATCTGTGGCTTTAGCTTTTCCCTTGTCATGTTTTGGGAATGGTTCCTTAAACATCTCATGTTCTTGATTGGATGAATGTCCCTCAATCTCAATATCACCTCTATCAATGAGATCCTGTATGATGTTCTTCAGTCGATGACAATTTCCTGTCTTATGACCCTTACTCTTATGAAATTCACAATACTCATCATCATTTCACCAATTTGGTTTGACCTTTGGTTCATATGGCGGGAAATCTGGAATTGTGATCACCTTGTTTGCCACTAGCTTCTTGAAGACTGACTCAAGTGGTTCTCCCAATGGGGTGTACTTCCTTCGTGATCTGGAAGTTGTTTGAGTATTCACTTGATTGTTTGTAGAACTTGATCCCGAAAAGATGACTTTGGGTCGCACTGTGTTGGCATCAAAAACACCATCATTGACTGTGTTCTTGTTTTTATTCCAAAATCTTGGCTTGTCTTTTCCTTTAAAGTCATCTTTGTTTTCCTTGAATATTTTAATAACTCATTGTTCAATTAGGACCTTTTTTGTCGCTAAGCCTTTTTCAATGACGTCCTTGAAGGTGGACAAACAAGCTTTCCTTAAGTCATAACCAATCTCTTTGTTAACATTTTGTGTGAACATTTCTACCATTTGTTTTTGTGGAATTTCACAAGAGCATCTGCTGGCTAGATTTCTCCATCTTTGTAAAAATGATGCAAAAGATTCTCCCTCTTTTTGCTTGGTGTTGCACACAGTAGTGACTGATATGTCTGTCTCTATGTTGTAGGAGAAATATTGAATAAATGCCTCTGCTAAGTCACCCCATGACTTAATTCCAGGTGGAAGTTGGGAGAACCATTCCATAGCTTGATCACCTGAGCTTTGTGGGAATAATCTCATCAAATATGTCTCTTCTGCTGCTACCTCAATGCAAGCTGTGAAAAATTGTCTTATGTGTGCCTTAGGATCCCCTTTTCCTCTATACTTATCAAATTTAGGCCGCACAAAGTGTGTAGAAAAAGGAGGCATTGGAATGCTCTTGTCAAATGGATAAGGACATATGTCTCTCATTGTGTATGTTGGCTTCGGTGTATTTATGTCCTCCATTTTCTTTTGTAAGTCCTTGATTTGTTGCTCCAAATTGCTCTTAGGTGGAGATCGACTTCTTGGACCATACCCCATGTTTGAGGTACCCATTGGAGGAGGTGCATGTTGCATGTATGGACGATATTGATCATACACATGTTCATATGGAGGAGGTCTATAATGATGCTACATATATGGACCACTTGGTATAGATTCATGTTGAGGAACACCATATCTATTTTGTGAATGTATACCATATTCTACAGGCATGTCATGTTCCATTGTGTTGCCCCCAAATTTGACATGAGGTTTCCTTGTGTCCAAATTTTGAGCATGCCTTTGAACATCCAATTGTTTTGGTGGTTGATCCTTAGCATTAGTATGTGATAGAGCATATTTGTCTGCATAAGACTTCCATAATGGTCTACGAAGGTGAGTATCGTATGTTTAACCATATGTATGTGGGACCTTTGGTTTTTGAAGCAAAGCTGATGGTGATTCAGGTACCACGTGTGGTCCTCTATTTCCTCCACTATTAGGTCTCCTTTGATCCATATTGGGGTGAGGTTGTTGCAAAGGTCAATTTTCCATTATTTGAGACATGTCAAAATCATGAGGTATCTTGGCTCCACTTTGTGCCATCATTTGTAAGAAGTATTGTCTATCCCTCCTCATTATTTCCTCAACCGATCGATTGAAATGGGGATTCATAATGGATTCTTCCACATCTGCTGAATTTACTGAAAAGTTGTCCACATTGTCATTGTGTGTAGCATTGTTGTTTATAGTGTCCATGTTCTCAACATTTGGAATGTTTCTATAGACATCCATGTCAGGTAATGTAGTATGATCAGAATTGAAAGATATCATTGTCATACTCATAAGAACTCATGTTTGTGGACTCTTGAGCCTCTTTAGTTTCTCTCCTAGATTTTTGAAGACGGGTTTCAACCATGAATTAGGTATTGACCAAGATGTGAGAGACTAGATGAAAAATGGAAAGAGTATGGAAGACCAAGAGTTGAATGGAATGTAAATGAATTTGAAGTGTACTTGCAATGCCCAAAGTGTAAGACCAAGTATGTATGTAGTAGAGTAGGTGTGACTTCCAAAGAGAGGATAGTTTCTCTTGATGAGGTAAGTTGACCTTGACTCTAAGTAAAACCAAATGAGATCCAAAGGTAAGAAACCTTGATGAGGGACCACTTAGCAAAGTGTTGTTGTATGTAGTGTGTTGACAAAGTATGATGAGGACAAGCAAGTGACCTTTTGACTCAAGTTTAGACAAATGTGAATGTAATGTAAGATGTGAAGCAATGATAGACTTTGTGAGACCCAATGACAGGTTGAACGCTAAATGAAACCCTGGAGAGACAACCTAGGAAGCTCAAGAATTCTGAAACTGACTGTGTTGTTTGCTGGACTGTAACAGTTTTTCAATTTTGGACACAGACGCGCCTGTATACTTCACAAAAGCGGTTTCCTAACATAGGTGTTGCTCTGCTTAACACAGATGCGCTTATGAGATTTTCTTGTTTATGTTTGCTAGACTGTAACAGTTTTTTAATTCTGGACACAGACGCGCCTGTATACTTCACAGACGTGGTTTCCCAACACAGACGCTGCTCTGCTTAACACAGATGCGCTTCTGAGATTTTCTTGTTTGCCAAATGCAATGTTGACTATTGGAACACAGACACGGCTAGACAACACAGACGCTATTATGCCCGACATAAACGCGTTTCTGCAAATTTTGTGCAATTTTTCCAATCTGTGAAGTTGTTTTGTTGTGATCAAATCTAATTGTTTGACTGATTTTCGTGACAAGAGGACACAATGTTGATGAGGACTCAATGTTTGCAAGTGTCTAGAATCCAAAATAACTCCAAGAAAAGTGTGTTGTTTGATGTAAAAATGTTTTGCATACACTTGAAGACACAAAAGACACAATGTTTCGCTGTTTGGTTTTGAATGTTTAAAATAAGTCAAGCACAATTTTTATGGCTGGCCAAGACAATAGTTGTTGATCTCACATGGGGTTTTACCCCTGAGGCTACGCTATTCAGAGTGGATATTTAGATGCTTGACCTCACTGGCTCCACCCTCGGCACTCACTTCTCGGGTCAGCCAAGCATCAGTCCCCATGAAAACATATGAAGATTACCTAAGACAATGCAAATCACATGAAATCACAAAGATTATACGATCACATGTCCAATAGGGTTTTGATCTCCATTCTTCCTATCTCCATTGATCTTGCTTGATATATTTGCTCTCAGATTTTATGTGCACAAGAGCTCAACAAAGAACAGAATGTGGTTGCAAGTAGGATGGTAGTGTAGTCAATTGATCAAGTAGTTAGCTCCTTAGGTCATTAGGGTTTTACAATGAAGGAAGCATCTCCTTATATAGAATACACTATATGAAATGGAGGGATAAGATTGAGAGGTGTAAAAGGAGGTCGGCTATGATTAGAGGGTAGGTAAAAGAAATAATAAAATAATGAGAGGGGTAGGTAGTGTATGAATTAAGAGATAAATGACATGTGTCATGGGTAGAAAAGGCTAGTGAATTAATTAAATAAATAAATATTTATTTAATTAATAGAAGAAGTGGGATCACTTAAATAAATAAGATATTTATTTAATTTAGGAAAAGGATAATTTAAATAAATAAATGTATTTATTTAAATGAGAAATAAAGCTAGAAGAGGATAAATGAATTAATTAAATAAATAAGGATTTATTTAATTAATAGAAGAATTAAGCTTAGATAATTAAATAAATAACATATTTATTTAATTAGACATGACAATTTTAGGTGTCTACATTTTGCCCCTCTTTGAGACAATGCAGCTTGTCGTGTTGTTTCAAAGAAGATAAGATGAACTGATACAGAGTTGCCCCAGAATGGGAATGATATGCCCCCTCGAGAGATTGGATGAAAATGTCTGAAAAGATTGCAGACAATCTGTCGATAAGAAAGAGAGGCTAGAATGGACTGACCGGATAAAGTGACAAAGTCACGGGATAAAGAAGACTGACTCGGGAGACAAGGGCTAGGGGTAGTCTATAAGATAGACCATGGGGGAAATACATCCTCATTGTCATCCACGCATCCACAAGAGCATATTGCAGAGCAAAAATAGAGCAGGAGCAGTCAGCAGTGATGACTTTCACTCACAGATTCGACCGCGTTCGCCGATTTCAGAGGCCAGCAGAGGTAGGAGAGCTGGTAAGTACCACCAAACCTCCTCGTACTTTGACGCATTTAATTTTGTCATTAATGCATGTCGAATAGGGTAATAAATGTGCTTAGACTAGGGTCCAAAAAATGTCAAAAAACGTCCAGGCGCGTCTGGGTCAAGAAGGCGCGTCTATGTTTTTCAGGCGCGTTTATGCAGTCTTTGAGTGCGTTTATGTCATGTAAGCACGTTTGCGTTTGAAAAGTATGAATTTGCATCTTCTAGGTCAAATCGGCAGTTCTGTGATGAACATATGCTGTCGATTGGATAAGCTGCTGAGAGGATACACTCAAGCAGGTCTTCTAGGAAGACTAGGATAGATCAAGGCACTCTGTGATGAACAGTGAGTACCAAGATAGAGTACTTTGTGATGAACAGGGAGTACTGAAATATGAGCAGCACTTTGTGATGAACAGGGAGTGCAAATGTGAGTAACACTTTGTGATGAACAGGGAGTGTCACACACGTAGTACTTTGTGATGAACAGTGAGTACCACTAGGATAAATAGCAACACTTTGTGATGAACAGTGAGTGTCACTAGGATAGAAGCAACACTTTGTGATGAACAGTGAGTGTCACTAGGATAGATAACCATATGCATTTAGATAGCAAGTAGCATTTTGTGATAGTAATGCACAAGTTCTTAAAGGACTTCAAATTGATTTCATTCAAATATTATAAATTTGGAAAATGGGATTAGATGACACATTTAAAATAATGTAAAGTATGATCTAATGCATTGTAACACTAGGTCTTAGGTGCTAAATGATCAAATATGCAAAATGAACTATGGTTACTGGGCTTTAATTATGTCGAGAGCCATCTACAATGACATCAAAATGTCCATAAACAAAAATTCAATTTTGAAAAAATTTGATAGGCAAATGATAGGTAAATGCATGAAATATACCATCTTTTGGTTTTTGTGGAGGTATTATTTTATTATTCCAAATAAAATAGAACCCTCGCCACTTGTCTCCAACTATATGAAATCGTTACATTCAAATGATAGTGAAGGAGTGGGAAATCGTTAGATTCCCTTCTTTAAGAATATAGGTATACTAGTATAACTCTGAAGGTGTCAAGCAAAATATTTGTGACTTCAAGTTGTCACATAATAACTAGTTGTAAAAATTAGATTGACCCTAAAATTTAAAATTATTCAATTTTTTCCACAAGTTATACAAATAATCTGAACATTTAGACAAATCATATATTTAAATTTGGGTGAGAAATAAAATGATTAAATATCAAGACTAATTAGTGATGAATTAAAGAACTGCTAAAGTTTTGCACTGCCACCCATAACCTACCCGACAGTTGAAGCGGTACAGATTCTCCTCTGTTGCTAGCAACAATGATTTTCCTTGCTGCATTCTTAGGCATTATTTTCCGTGGAGTTTTCTCCCTAAATCTGTTTGTCTACTGCGAAATAATAATAATAATAATAATAATTATTTTAAGTTTTCTATTATATTTATTATTTATTAATGTATATAATCTAACTGGCAAAATGTGAATCGTTGGTAATTTTTCCAAAAGGAAACAATGTAGATCAGTTATCGTTGGCAGCCACATTATCTTATGGTTGGAGCAGACGAGCACAATTTAGGTTGGCTGTTATCAGTCATAATACCTCAAAATTTTCTAAATCAAGAAGTATTTGATTTTTAATAAAAAAATAAACTATCTTATATATCTTAAAAATGATATGACTTCTATTCATATCTATGTGGATTGTAATGCTTTTCTTTAGATATTGGACTATTTTTTATGGGTAATTAGTTTTGATGTTCATATTTGTTGGGCAAAAATATCTTTTTAAAGATCTATATAATTTTTTTTTGGTGCATAGAATATCTATTTTACTAATATATATTCTCTTAATATATATAAAATATGTTTGAGAGCATCGTTTCTAAGCATTTATTACAGTTTTATGTGAGAAATTTCTAAAAATAAATATTTTGAGAAGGATATCTCTTGACATGTTTTATATATATATTATTAATTATATATACACTAATAAATAAAATGAATCAAATTTAAATTATAGAAAAAATTATTTCATTAAAAAAAGCTCAAATTATTTAAAAAAAAAGAAAGAAGAGTAGTCAGATTGCTCCCCTACAACCATTGACCATCTAAGGAAGCTTGGTAAATGAATTTAAAAAAATAAAAATAAATTATGCTTCAGTTTAAGATATAGTGACGAGGTGGGAAGTAAATCCATAACACATAATGATCAAAGATAAAAGAACGGCAATATTTTAGGATGACCACACACAGTCATTACATTAGCGAGGAATAAACATATTACTCATTATTTATAAGCATACAATTTGTTTCTGCCAACCGTGGAGTTTTTGAAATATCACAGCGTTATTACAAGGCAGGCTTGGCGATACCCTTCACATTCACATAACCCGTCTCCAAAATCATTTACCTCTTCCTCATTTTCCATTTCAATCAATCCATAAGACTCTGGTTGGCAGCTATTAGACAAGATTGTGATGACACCAGAGTCATACATGGAAATATCAGTTGGACTTTCCAGATGAAGTTGTACCCACCTCATCTCTGTTTCTTCCCATACCTCTGTCACTTCACAGAATTGCAAATCCCCTTCACAAACGAAACCACAAACCAACAATCTGCCGTTTTCCACACGCCCGCTAACGAAATGCATGACATGAATCATATTCCCCACACCCGCCCACTTCTTCGTCAATGGGTCGTAAATTTCCGCCGACTTTAGACAATTACAGTCCGTGAAATCCTCCATCCCATAAAAATTCTGGGTACCCACATCAACAGACTTGTCTCCACCTGCAACAAATATTTTACCATTAACTACTCCGCAGGCGAAATTTGCCCGGGCATCTCTCATGCCCTCCACGCAACTCCACTGATTTGTCCGGGCATTGAAGACGCTTGCTTTGTTGGTCGCCGGAAAACTGGTACAATTGCTCTGCCATTCACAGCCGCCAATTACAAACAGTAGCTCACCAATTACTGCGCAGCTGAATCCACAGATTGGCCTGTGATCTTCCCTCATTAACGGCAACGACCACCACTCTGAATGTTGTACAGCTGCATTCCTGGCGAACCAGAGGATGGAGGTTCGATTCTCATGCTCGCACACCACAGCTTTGTAAAGCCACGGTTCCGTTAGCTGTAGCAATTTTCTCTGGGCGAAAAGAGCGTGACTTGTTAGGGCATCCCTCCAGGAGAGAGAAACCTTGGACATAGGTTGAGAGTAAAATTGCCTTGGCACTCTTGCCATAATTTGCAAGCTCACGTCATAAGGCAATCCAGGAATCAGACTCTCCTCCATCTTCTATGAAATCTTTGAAGGGGTTAATTGCAAGATTGAAACTGCTGTACTTGTATACACACAAATGAAGCTACGATACAATTTTAAAATAATAAAACTAATTCTAATAAGTGACAGTTTTCCCTCTAGCTTTAGTGGCTGGCAACATCGACAGTGCCGTCATGTAGGAATGGATTATGACGGCTTTCTTTTGTTCTACGAGGCGGGAAATAATTATATTTTGCATGTCAGGTCGTCGTCCATCGATTTTCCTTGAATCGAATTGTAAATGCCTTGCAAATACCGTCGAAATTTAAAAGTGCTTGAATTGTAAATGTAGATGATACTGAAAATATATGAAACGACAGATTTATTTGTTTTTTTTTAAACAACTCGTTTGTATAAAGACATGGGCACCCCGTCTTTTGGGAAATGGGTTGATCAGATTATTCAATATTAGCCAAAACTCTTTCTTGTCCAAAGCAACTATGCTAACACAACATATGGTGAAGACAAACTTATTATTATTATTATTATTTTCATGAATAGGCCTTTTTTTATTAATTAATAATATTAAAGTACATATTCACCAAAAAAGCCGGGGGATTTAAGATCACCCCACGAGAGTCAAACGGCCCAAGGCCGGAACCATAAAACAATCAACTATTCATAAAAAAACAACCTGGGCACAACCCAGAGAAAGCCACCTCAGACGGCCAAAGCAGTGGCAACTGAGGGGGAGGGGGGATCTTGATCATCCTTTTTACCCCATACATCAGCGGGGCCAGGGGTTGGGTTCGGAAGGGACTACCCATCTTCTTCTTTTTCTTTTTCTTGTTCATCTTCTCCTTGCTCCCTCCTGGAAGGCGAAAAAGCCAAGGCCAGGCGAGGAAACCACTTGGAGGAAGTGGCAGCAGGCCATGAATAACCACCTCCAGTATTAGGCCAATCGGAACCACCAGGAGTCGAGGGGGTAGGAGCAATAGAAGGCCACCCTGAGGCGGAGCCACGATGCGGAGGAGAGGCCGAGCGACGCCTCCACGTGTCACCTCCCCCACCCAAGGAGCGACGAGGGACCTGGGAATGCGGGGTCTGTGAACGGCAAGCGAAGGAACTGTGACCACAACAACGACCAGGGGGTGGAGTATGGTCGACAAAAGTAGAGTTTGACGACACTATGGCAACTGTACAATGGGCATTGCCCCAATGCTGTAAGAGCTCCCATAGGTGGGCCACCTCTAAAGCCACTTTATTGGCTTGAACCTAGATCTACATTATCACATTATTACAAATAAATGCCTTAGTGTACATAGAAACCTTAATATCCAGAGAGCTGTGAGTGAATAAAACAACATTTCTATCTTTCCAAAGAGTAAATAAGATCTCCATCCTGAAAGCATGCCATATCTGGGAAAACTTGAAGGGGATTCTGGGCGAATCACCTAGCAAGGCTATGTGCCAAGAAAAGGGTTCTAGCCTAAATGGCCTGAAAAACTCATGAATCCAGCTCCAATACTGTTGAGCTTTTCTGGTTGGCCACAAAAAGGGCATCTGGGGTCAGGAACTCCTAAATGTTTGAGTTTGGAACGCAAAGGCAGCCCCTGAAAAATAACACACCAAGAAAAGTGTGTAATCTTGGGTTCCGTGATGGCGGACCAAACAGTAAGAACCGAAGTCTCCAGGTTTTCTGAGAAGACTGCAAATGCCACCACTGGTTAAGAATGGTGACCATAGGCAAATGTGGTACCAGCTAGTGATAACCCATATTGGGTTTATAGCTGGAAAGAGGAGTCCAAGGATACCACTTCCAATCTTTCCACCATGGCTTGATAGACTGAATGCCAAGCTTATGCAACATGTGTGAAGGCAAAGCTGAGACCAACATGTCATATGTCTGTCGATCTGGGCAAGTTAGATGAAATTGGACCTGAAGGTCATCCCATGACCGAAGGCTCATAGTAACCCTGGAGAATAGATTCTCGGGCGTTCTAATGCCACATTTGTGAAAACGTAGAGCACTAACACCCTAGATCTTAGCAAGAGTGAGCCCTTGCAAATGAAAAAGAGGCGACCACCAGAGGTTATGCTGATTCATGGATAGGCCATCCTGAAATCCATCTCCTCCCTACCGAAGCCAAGGCTTAACAACTTCCTAGGCTCTCCAGATGCCCTTGACAACAAAAGTGCATTGGATTTGAATTGGGTCTTACATAATAAGAAGGGTTTGAAAGCCAATCCCCTTCCAAGCAGGTCAATTGATAGGAAAACGTGAACAAATGCAATGTCTGAGAAGAATTTTTCAAGCCTCATCACCGGATAAGGCTTTGAATTTGGCACACAGGGCAAGACCCTACTTTTGGGTGGAAAGAAGACCAAGCGTTCCAGACTCGTTGGGAAGGAAACAGTACTCCGAGGCGACTCTGTGGAACCCATGATGATCAGCTCTAGAGACCCAAAGAAAGTCTTGCAATAACTTTTCTAACTTCATGTAAGAGGCCTTGGAAGGAGCCCAACATGAAGAATAATAAACATGGGTGGCAGCAAACAATTTAGAGCAAATTTAAAATTTTCCAGCTAGAGAGAGAGGCTTAGTGACCCAATATGCTAACTTCTTCTCAATCGTGGCTAAGACGACATTCTAGAGGTCCACAGGCGAAGCTAGAAAGGCAAAAGGAATGCCCAGAAAGCGAAAAATTTCTCTGTGTTGTAACCACTTCCAGCCATACTGGAGAATCCAAGGTGGAGTTGGAAGGAAAGATTGCCCGTAGCATTGAGTCTTGTGCCATTGTATAGCTGAACCAGAGGGTAAACAAAAAGTGTCAAGACACTGAAGGGCCGCCTTAACATTTCCTCCTCTTCAAAGAGAGTGAGAAAGGGGTCATTCGCAAAATGGCCATTGACAAGTTGAGTAGCTGACTTAGGCAGGGAAATTCCTTTGACATGGCCAGTAGAGATTGCATTAGCAAGTAAGTACCCAAAAACTTCAGCAGAAAGAACATACAAGGAAGGAGCTAGAGAACAACCCTAGCGAATAGATCTGAAAAGGCCAAAAGCATCAGACTGGTAGCCATTAATGGTGATGCAAGCAGAAGCATCCCCAAAAAGCATCTGAACAGATTGAATGAATCTGGGGCCGAAACCAAGGGCCCTGAGCATAGCAAGGATGAAAGGCCACTCAATGTGATCATAAGCTTTAGCAAATCAATCTTTAGAAAAATTGCCCTCTGATTGGAGCACCGAGCCCATTCCATACCTTCCCAGACAACAATAATATCATCTAGGATGAACCTAGACTTGATAAATCCAGTCTTCTCTGGTCTAACTATCAAAGGCAGGATGTGACGAATCTTGAGAGCCAAGGCTTTGACAATGATCTTGTAAGAGACATTGAGCAAAGTAATAGGCCTCTAATTACAAATGTCCCTTGGATCTCCAACCTTAGGGATAAACTTAATGTTACCTTTGTTGATAATTTTTCCCAGGGATTGGGAATGAAAGGCTTCAAGGTAGACCTTATGAAGGTCAGGGCCAACACAAGGCCATAGAGCCTTGTAGAATTTGCAGGGGAAGCCATCACACCTAGGGGCCTTGTCATCTGCCATGGAAAAGACAACTTCCTTGAGGTCATCAATGGTAAGCATTTGTTCACAAAAGATTTGCTGAATCTCTAAAAGTCATCTGGGCACAACAACTAATAAATCCTTCAAGGTTTGGTCACTGGCAGGAGAACTTCCCTGCGAAGTGAACACCTTCTCACAGTGTTAGACAAAGGCTTGAAGAATATCTAGAAGCCGAGTAAGAGAAGATTTCCCTTCCTTAATTCTCTTAATCCCCATAGAGGTATGATGAGCACACAGAGCTAGAAAAAATTATTTTGAAGCTTTGTCACCCACCTTAAGCCAATGGAGTCTAGCTTTGATCTGAGCTCCTCTAGTAGAGTAATTATCTGCAATTTATTTATGGTACAAAATCTGAGCTAACCAAACTTGCAGATCTGTGTTGAAGGGATTCGAAGCCAAAGCTTCAGTGATAGCACAAAGATCCTTGGTAGTTGCATCATACAAATGCTTACGATACATAGCAAGTTGTCTACCATAAATGCAGAGAAACCTCATAGTGCGATTGATGACAACATTCCACCACGTAATCCAACTTGTGGGTTGATGTGGCCTGGGTTCCAAATTCCAAACCCTTTGAATGTGGGGCATAGTGGCCTGATGATGCAAAATTGACGTGTTGAGGAAGAACTGCGTCTTGGAAGGACACATCCTAGCTATCTGCCATACAATGCAAAATTTAATGGGGTAATGATTAGACGTCGTCACATCAACAAGAGGAAAGACAGGTAATTCTTGATCCTCAAAAAAGGAGAAAAAAGATTGTGCAGTGATCATGGCACGATCGAGCCTTTTAAAAATCCCGTCAGAGCCAGCTCTAAAATTAGACTAAGTGTGCCAGACCCCACTAGGGCGACGACGATTGGAATTGGTATAAAAAGACCCAATTTATTGCGCATATAGTACCAGGCTTCTCTCTCTCTAGCTGTCCATCGAAAAGATAAAATCCCATCCTTATCAGATGCCACCTCAACCATATTGAAGTGTCCACACATGACCCAAGTTGCAGGTGGAAGAGAATCCACAATGCTACACCATAGGTGTGATCTTTCAACCACATCATTGGGAGCATAAACATTAACTATCCCAAAGGAATGATTGTCTATTGACAACAAAACCCATACAACTCTCTGCATGGGATTAGAACCTTGAATAATAACAAAAGAATGCCAACGAGGGGAAATGAGAGTAGTAACTCCACCTCAACCAACATCATGCTGGGAAGAAAAAACTCGGCTATCTGGCCAAATAACATGGCATGCAACAACAAACATGAAACCAACAATTTTTACCTCCTGGAGGCAAAGATCATCTAGGCCAGGAACACGTTGATGAACATATCTAACAAAATACTTTCTGTTTAGGTCTGTGAGACCTCAAACATTCCATGAGATGTAATTCATGAAAAATCTTGCATATCATCCTTGTCCCCAAGAGAGGAGAAACTATTATGCAAAAAATTCGAACTGGTAATGAAGCTAGGAAGAGAATCCCCACTTGAGATAACTCTTCATTTTTCCGAACCACCATCTGTGTTCTCAACACATCCAGAAGGGTTGCGAGAGTGATGCAAAGATTGTGTAGCAGAAATCGCAGTTGCAGCCTAAGGAGTACGAACCCAAGGGGATCGAGAGGCACCCTCAGAAGAATCCTTCCCCTGCTGGCTAGGGTTTGAAACTGTAGCTGGTAGTGTAGAGACCACCTGAAGAGCCGGTGTCTGAGAAAGAGTCTCCATTGATGGCTGAGAGCTTGAACTGACAGGTTTCTTCTGGGCCAAAGCCAAAAAGTTCTTGCCTTTATGAACCACAGTGGTCAATTCATCTTTTTTGGCTCCCTCCACAGGTTGAGAGCTGACTTCCTGAACATGAGGTTTCATCCATAACACAGCCAAAGGACAATCCTTGATTTTGTTCTCCGCTGACTGGAACCTAAAGCAAGTGCTGGGAAGATTTAAATAAAGCACCTTTTGGGTGAAAGAATTGCCACCCACTTGAATATCAACAGTTTCTTTGAGGTCGCGGGAAAGGTCAACCTCAACATAAACCCTCTTTTGAGAGCGAGCATTGAAAAAATGATATGGTTCAAGACAAATAACTTTTCCAACATACTGAGCAATGATTTGCATGAAAGGCCAGCAAGGCTAAGGAAGACCAGGGAACTCAACCCAGACCGAGACCCTCAACTTTTTTTCGTCTGAGACAGTAAAGTCTCAAGACCATCGCTAGAAAACCAAAAGGGAAGACCAAATGGTCTATGGCCCATAAGAGAGGATAGCCTCAACATGGGAAGGGTTCGAGAAATAAAATAGAAAAAAGCCCTTGGTAAGTCTTTGAACGCCATCAAGCCAGACTCCATGAGGAGTCCAGGCTTTGGCAACCCATTCCTGTAGCATGGTTTCAGGGGGGATCCTACCCACAAAATATCCTATCAAAGTGCAACTTTCTATCCACTCACAAAAATTATCAGAATTTTGAACAAGAAGCACAACATCAGGTGAGGGCATACCTCGTGAAACACTTTCCGAATGAATTTGCGAGGGCGCTTGTTGGGGGCCGCCATGAGCATCCGTCGCAACAACTCCAACACCAACATCAACTGATGGGATAAAGTTGGCTGGAGCCATAATAAACCCTATGAATCCCACAATGAATGCGGTATGACACACAAATATGCATAAATTTTTCAGAATAGCAGTACGCAACTTGAAACCCTAGCCTTCTCTCGCTCTCATCATCATTTCATAGTATTTTGGATATAAGACAAACTTTTTAACTTACTAAAATCTTCGATTAAATAATAAGCAATTTTGTAATGAGCTTTAGTTATCATTATATAGTGTGAACTCTTGGATCCTATCATTTAACTCCCATTTCACATATTGATACAAATTTTTTTTATGAATTTATTTTAGCATTACTAAAATCAAATTTTACATTCTTTTATAGTAGAGATTCTTTTAAGCATCTAAAAATATATAATTTTTTATATTTTCTCTAGATTATATTATTGATTATAATTTTTTTCTCTACTTTAAAGAACATTCACGATTTGTTTCATTATATTAATTTATAGATTCAAGTACAAGAAAATAAAGTTTCAGTTGAGGTCGTTCACCTAATGCAATTATTAGATTGTTAGGACAATGTCTCTTCTGACATTACTAAGGTTCCTTGAGATGCTTAAATCCTCTCACAATTGGTGTGCATATCAAGGGATTCATCAAGGAAGTATTCATTTATCTTGCGACTCTTGAAAGGCTGATTAGCAGGCTTCCCCTCCTTCAAGAAGAGCTTATGCTCAACAAGGTTGGTCATAGCCTACTACATACTACTCTATTTTTCCATAGTGTCCTAGCTATTGAAGTATGGGTTGGCCTAACTCAAACAAGTTTTCTCTATCAACTCTTTGTAGCCATTTTCATAGATGAAAATATTAATAATAAGAATAATGGTCAGGATCCTCCTATTGTTACTTTGGATACCACTAATGTATGAGGTAAACTAGATGATCAAAATCATAGTTCTCCTCCTTTTTTCCTTTTCTCTTACCATATAATGGCTTTAATTTTTATTTTATTTTATGTTTAATATTCTAGGTAGTTCCCTTGTATGTACTTTAGGGGTGCAAATGTTTCTGCCCACCTTTTTTTGTGCATTTGTGTAACAATATTTAGTAAATGGGAATATAGTCACTATTCATTAAAAACTAGTATTGATGAAAACTAAATATTTGAAGGATGTTATATATTTAGAGGATAGTGAATATTAGACATAGGCCATATAGGAGGAGATAATGACTTTTGATAGCTATGACAACAATTAGGATCTTATTTGTTTACCTAAGATAAAAACTCACTTTGGTTCAAGTGGACATATCAAGTAAACTTAGCGTATATGGCTAATTAGAGTGTACATGTCCAAAATGTTAGCCAAGGTATACTCCTAAAGAGAGCGAGTTGATTTTTGGTAAAATTTTTTCTTGTTGTAAAGTTATGTTCTATTATTTTTTTATTGTCTATTTCTACACCTTTTGATTTTGCTATTTGAGAAAATGATTGTAATATTTCTTTCTTTCTTGGTTACCTCAATGAGGAGAATTAAATGTGATACCCTCATTCATTTTTTTGTGACCATCTCTACCTCTTCTTGTGCTTTTGTAGGGGATTCCATTGTCTATGATGGTGCTTCATGTGCTATAGTTTTGTTTGCTTTGGATTGGCTAGGTGACTTTCATGGTTGTTGGGCACCTTCTCTAGTTGCAATTATTGGTAGTTTTGCATATTTCAGGAGATGTTTTAGCCTCCCCTCCCCATTTCCTTTTCTCTTCCCATGTGTTTTCTTGGATTTCATATTTTTTCTAAAATGTTGATGCCTTCTTCCCCTCATGGTTTTCCCTAGTTTTCTGCCTCCTCTGCTTGGAAACTAGTGTCTTATTTGGCTGGCTAAGCAACCTCTATTTCTACAGGGATTGGTATGCCTCCTTTTATGGACTTTATTTATTTTGAGGTTTATATGTGGGAGATTTTTCTACTCATCGTAGTATAAGGATTCTTCCAACCCCTATTCTCTTTCTCCCCCTGAGACTCCTCTAGATGTGGATTTGCTTCTTTTGGGTTTGAAAGGCTCCCCCTTTTAGCGTTATTTGGAAGTGGGTGTATTTCTTAAATTTGGTTTTCTTGAAGATGATTGTTTTGTCCATTCTCTTGATCATGCTTTTATAGGTCCTATCAAGGTGGATTCTATGGTGGGTATCAGTCTTGCAAGTCCTATTGATGAGGACTTTGACCCTAGTCCTATGGAGGTGGACTATGTGGTTAGCCTTGCCCCTGGTCCTTTCAAGGTGGACCTTTTGGAGGGTTTTTTTAATTTTTGAACCTATTAATGTGGCTTCAAATGTAGATCTTGTCTGGGTTTTGTCTCCAATATAGTGTATTTCCCTCTTGGAATGGTTGGATTGTTTCTATTTCTCCTTCTTTCTACGCTTCTACTTCCATTCTCGTCTAGTCTCAGTGGAGTTGGTTTTCTCCTTGGTTTTGGGCTCATTGTTGTCCCCCTCTCTATCTATGAACATCTTTGTTTAAGGATATTCTACTGGTAAAATATTTTGTGGTGCCTTTTGAAACTTTCTATTTATGTTTGTTCTTTTTCATTATTTGGTTGAATAATCCTTAGTTCAAAGTGTTCTCATTATTAGATGGTTCAGGGGTTCCTTTCAAAACCAATTATTTTTCTTGATTATGCTCCTTACAACTCAACGTAATTTTAGATCTTGTTTTTTGGGGTGTTAGTCTATTCCTTGGTTGTCTTCTCACTAGTTTAAGGTGTCTTTACTTGGGTTTTAGATCACAGTAAAAATCTAATGTGATTTGTAGACTCTGAGCTAAGGGTTGTGTCTCCACGCTCTATCGGTTGGGGCTCTGGTTCTTTGATAGCATCTAGTTTTTATGGATTTTGGTTATCTCAGTACTTGTGAGATCCCTTTGTTCCACCTTGTAGGATGTTATACATAAAAGGCTTTGGTCCCTATATCTTGATTTACCTAATCTAAACACTTGGTTTACAAGTTAAAATGATTATTGTAGGTATAAAATAAGCACCAAAGATGTTGTAACAATTTTTTTATACTTTCATAACAATTTTGGTTTTTATTAGGAGTGAATATTTTTATTATGTTTCTGTTAAAATTATTAATTATCACATTCTAATAATTGTCTTGTATTTGGATGAAATGTTTAAATTATGTAACTCAAATCTTTTCTTTAAATGGAATATTTTGATATGAAGGATTTGGGGGTTAAAAAATGCATTCAAAGGATTGAGATTAATAGCAATTGAGTAAACAATGTTTTTGGTTAATTCAAAGTATACTACTATTATTTTACAATATTTTAGTATGGATCAATGTAAGTAGATGAGTATTCTATTTCATATTGGCACCAAGATTTCTTTAGATATGTGTCCCAAATTAGATGATTATTTTTAGGCTATCTCTAATTTACTTCATGCAAGTTATTTTAGTAGTCTAATGCATGCAATGGTTTATGCAAGACTAGATATTGCCCAAGTATTGGGAGTTTTGAGAAAGTTTATGTCCAGCCATAGCAAGGAACACTAGCAACACATTAAAAGATTGTTTAGATATAAATACATAGAATTTTTTATTTATATATTTTTTTGTAATGGTACTAATGATGTGGATAAATTATTGGACATATAGATATTTATGGATGTATATTAGGTAGGTGTGTTGAATAGTTGAGGGGCCACTATTGACCATTTGTTTTCTCTATTTGGCAATGTAGTGAGTTGGATTCCTAAGATGTAGACCAAAATTTATTTCTTTAATACCAAAGTAGAGTATATGGTTACTACACAAGCCTCTAAAGAGGTGATTCAATTATAAAGATTTTATAGGCATTAGTTTTGATTATAGGTTTGTTAGGACTAGTTGTGAGAGTCACAGTGCTATTTTTTTGCCAAGAATCCCACACATCATGCTCATACTAAGTATGTTTATTTTCAACATTTTTTAATGTGAGAGATGGAAAAAAATGGAAATGTATTGTTTTTAATTAAGATAAACTAGTTTTACAGGGACCCGAAACCCAAATCCAACAAAAATAGAATCGACAGTAAACCAAAGTCTAAACAATTGCCAAATAGTAACAGAGACAAGGGATGCTCACGAAACATGACGAATCAAAAGGAGACAAGACCAAAGCAAGAAAAAAGTCAGAAACAACTAACTAAGAGCTTTCATGAGCTCAATATTATTCTAAATCATATTATTGTTAATTTCTTCGAGCTCCTCCATTATAAATTTTGAGCTGCCTTTTTCCTATTTTTTGCTTTTGGTCCTAGTAGAGGGCCCCATAGGAGTCTGCATTGCCTAGTATTTCTTGTCTGAATTGGCGGCTGAAAACATATCATAACTGGTAGGCTAGGATTTTTGTATGGTTATTTTTTCGTTAACCCTTTTAAGTCCTTTCACACTATTAAGAATAGCCTCTTTGCTAATCTCCACCAGTCTCATGAGTTTGCCCATCAATTCCTCTATACCATTTTCTAGGCATGTAATCCTAGACTCGTGCTCTATTTTCGTAATCCTGATGTCCTCCATTAATTTTTGAGTAAACTTTAGGAGGTTTTCAATTTAATCAGGCACCAGATTCTCAGTGAAAGTGTCAATGATGTCCTTGATGCCTTGTTTAAGGAGGTCAGTTTCACTAATAACCCAGCGAAAACATTTCTCCTTGTTGGAAGTCGAATTAACCAGGAGCCTGTCAATATCCATCTCGTCCTTTTTACACTCCTTCGAGTCCACATTTAGGGGGATATCCAGTTTAATTTCTTCACCCCTTTACTTTGGTCTCTGCTGTTTTCCCCATTTTCTGCTTTTTCAGACTCAAAGGGTCCAAATTTTGGGATTGGGGAATTGGGGTTTTCAACTTTTTCACTACCCATCTAGGTGGATTTTTGCTTTTCTTGCTGCTAGTAGTGCTGGGAGTGGGCTTTTGAGGGGGGCCCTCATCCTCTAAGGGCCTATATTCTAAATCATCTGACACATGGATGTCATTACAATCCATGGCTATTCCACCCTCCTCCTTCTCATCAAATTCTGTATCTGAAACCACATGCACATCCTCGCTAGCTAAGGGTTTAGGGTTTCTCAAAATAGGGGAGGGTTTAACTTCATGTGCTTTATCATACTCCATAATGAGGAGGATTAACCCCTCATGCAAGACAATATTTTCATTGTTTTTAACATGATTATGAATGCCATGCTCAAGAGAAGACACTAAATAAAATGACAGCCAAATTTTTTTATCATGCCTAAAGTGATTTAAGATAGTGAAATGATAAGAAAAAATGCTTGCATAGAAACCATCCAGGGTTATGTACCTCATAATAGATTTCGCCATGTCCGCCCAAAGCTTCAAAAGATCCTTTCGGTGTTAGCCTCCATCCGGATTTTTTATGACTCTGCTTCTTTCACTCTGTTTATCATAGAAAATAGACAGGGCTTCTTTCGATCTTTTTCTTTCTTTGTAGAAATTCTTGCCTTCCATAATCGACCCCGTGATCTCAGCAATGAAGGGATCATCAATCTTGAATTCAACACCATACACACTAGGCACCCCTTTGTTCCAACCTTTCAAAAACCTATCCGTTAGCTTGTGATCCTGGCCATGGAGTTTTCTAGTATATGATTCCAGACCACCATCCACAACTTCCATCCATAGCTACTTGTTTTTCTCCCATAACACACACGATGATGGTTCCATTATGTTCTTCTCTCCCCCCATAGAACTATTACCTGTGCAAATTTTGGTACTCAAAATAAAACCAGGCTTAAACCATAAGCTAAAAAACTAGACCCACAGGAACAATCTGGAAGGTCAATTCCACTTCTTTCTAGGAATGCCTTTACACATGTGAAAAACTGACATAATTAATACACTTTCAATGAGAGATTATCAACGTCCTTCCGAGTCAACTCACAAAAATGAAATGAGAAGGAATCCCCCTCCCACCATCATTTAATATCATCACTAACCACGCCAAGATTTGCCACGTGATCCATAGGCTTATTTCCCTCCCTAAAAATATGGGAAATTTAAATTTTGCCTAGCTTGGCAATCATATCAAAACATTCCTAAATAAGATGTTTAATAGTCCAGTTAGGGGAAGTATTTTTACTCAAGCAATTAATGATGTTTAGAGAGTCACTTTCCAACTAGACCTTCTTGTACCCTCCATGTATAGCTATTTGAAGCCCAATGTAGGCCGCGTTTGCCTGAGTTCCCAGTGGGATCGCCACTACTAAGACAAGCCTACCATTATAATCATGAGAAACTCTCCCACAACCTGTTGGCCTAGGATTTCCTTTGGCCACCCCATCAACATTAATTTTGATCCATCCTCTGGAAGGAGAAACCCAAACAATGCTGGGTATGATGTACTTTATCTTAGCAGTTGGTCTGGAAATGTCCCAATCAATGTGCCATCTATTGATTATGTTACAATCGAGATCAGAAGTCACATGAAGAAATGACAGGAAGAAATGAAATTTTCCTTAATATTGGTATGAATGTGATGGACCACCAGAATGGCAGGAGATTCCTTGTCTCTAAAAATACGATTATTCCTTTCCTTCCAAATGCCCCAGGTGACATGAGGGAGAATAAAATGTATTGTTATAGAAGGTTGCCACTTTAAAAAATATTATAGGTTCCTAACAGAACTAGTGAACATAAATAATTTCTCTTGGTTTAGAAAAACCATGAGACTTAGTTTTTGTACTTAATTTTATTTATATTTTCAATGGATGTATATATAATGCATAATATTAAGTGGGGGATAATTTAATGAAGGTGAAGTTCACCTTGTAATCATTTTTATATTTTTGTTCTTTCAACACTCTTAGAAGGTGCACATGGATGCCCGAGGTGTAATTAAACAAATAATTTACAATTTAGATTCCACTATAACCTTGGAATTATTTTTTTAATATGCATTCATGAAGCAAGAAAATCTCTATGGCCAAGGTTTCAAATGAATTTGAATTTATTTAGCAAAATTTCTCATTCTTGGGCACTAGAGAATATTCTTATGATGGATTCGATCCTCTTAAGTTAGTGGACTAAAAAATAGAGCTCTAGACTTGAAGATGTTAGCTATTGGAGAGTTAATGGTCAAATATTCCTTTGTAATTATGTTTTCTACTTGGTGATTCGTTGATTTAGCCCATGTGATATGCATGGGAATTCATTTGATATATATTTTTATTTCCAAAAGATTCTCTCCATGGTGTGTGTGCAATTTTTTTATGATACCATGGTTTTGAGTTCTTTCATTTTGGTAAAACCTTTTGTTTATATTTTCTCCCGTTGCCTATAAAATGAAGGTATAAGATAGTGGTCTAGTCATTATTGTTTTACAAGTGTATAGGTGCTATCAAAATGTTATTAAAGTGTATAGTGTTAATTTATGTTGATATCAAGTATAATGTAGATTGACGATTAGTGCGTACTTATCCTCTTTCTGTAGAGGAGTTTTTTTTTCCAATGAGATTTTTACACATCAATCATTTATTTATATGATTCACTAAATTTTATTATTATTACTGATGTATTTAACCTCTCATAGTTTTTTTATGATATTATTGTAGTAAATAATACATTCAAATATGCATACACTTCAAAAAATATTTTATTGTTATAAATTCACTTTGTTTCTCAACAATATAGACCATCAATAGAGAGTCAATTTCTCTTTCTATAGTCAGAAACATACTTCATATTGATAGACAATTAAATAAGCATTTAATTTTAATAATTTCACAATGTTTTTCACTAATATAGACAATGAATGGTTTTACCTTGTTTCTAAAAATTTAATGTATCTCGCAATGGGCCGATTTCCCTATAATAGAAGTGGTTTGTTTAGTTTTGGATATGGTCTAGGTTTATGTAGTTAAGAGATATTGTGCACAAATCCAATCTCTACTAAAAATTGGTATTTTCTTCTTGTCTTACTTGAATAACATTGTTTATATTATCTTATTAGTGGTCTTTAGGAACACCTTTGTGGAGTTTTCTAGGTAGCATGTGTTCTCCCTTGGTCAAGCATTTTTTGGACTAAATTAGTGACAATGAACAAGGATCAAAGATAACAAGTAGCCTAGATGATGACACAAATAATTAATTTCATAACCAATGTATATTGAATTCTCTTAGTTAGATGATCTATAGGTTAGGTGTGAGATGATTAAACATGCTAAATAAACTAAGGTTAATTGTTAAATACTAATCCAATGGTGGCAAGTGAAATATTTAACACTTCAAGTTGAAACACAATGACTTATTGGAAGGAATAGACCGATCTTAAATTTAAATTTAACATTTAATGGATTGCATTCTTTTTTCACCAATTATGAAATTAATTTATATAATTTACATATATTCCATAATTAAACTTGAGCAATAAATGAAAATGCTAAAATCAAGAATGACCATAAGAAATAATTAGAAATAAAAAGAGTAACATTCAAGTTATATACTAAATATTACTAAAAATTATAATACTCATACACTTATCATTATATAAAAAATAAATTAAAATAAACCTAAAATTAAAAAAAATACAAATTTCATCATTGCGATAATGAATATAAATATTTTAAACATAATTATATAATGGAAAATGACTGATTGATAAATAATTGATGAATAGTATTAAAAACAATTATATAATGGTACAAATGACTGATTGATAAATAATTGATGAATAGTACAAAGTTATATAAGAAGAATAGAACAATTGCAAGGCATAACTATCTGATGTTGCTTCTTCTTGCAAATGTACTCTTGAAACCTCTTTTTTTTTTGGCCAAGGACCCCCCTTAAGGCTTACATCATAAAAAAATTTGATTACATAAAATAGATACACATTTTTAGAAGATCTTTTTTTGAATAAATAGATCATGAATCAAGAAAACCCCCATGAATATACCATGTGATCTTTGAAAGGGTGTATCTTTGATCTGAATTATCAAGTTCTCAGTCTCGAACTCTCGAATCATAAATATTGAATTATATGCTAATAATATATATTGAGCTTTGCACACATAGGGATCTATAAAGTTGTGTTACCCTCATAAAGGTATAATTCTCAATCACAATTTCATAAAATTATTGGGCAACAATCTGTATTGAGCTCAACATCAAATCCTCGACCTATCTCCAAAAATCAAACTTCATAATTTACATGTATGCTTCAAATTTGTTAACATCATAAAATGATAGAAAATAAACCATAAATGCTTTTCATGCAAAGCACCATCTTGAAGCAATAATCTAACTTGAGATGATGGAAGACCTCAATCCTTCAGTGCTACTAACCTCCAAATTGATCCTATTACACTTTATCTATTTGATGTTTTAGGGAATTCTTAGAGGCCTCATCCTCAAAACATGCTAAGTTAACTTTTTTTAATATATCAAAAATGAAATTATTAGATGAATGATAATTAAAACTAAATATGTCATGAAAGTTCAAGTAATGATATAAAATAACAAGTTCCTTTGCACCCTGAATAATTCATGTTTAGGCATCACCTCAGAGTGAGTATTATCAAAGGATGTTCTGAATCAAGTAAACCATAAAATTTGGCGTAACTAAGTTACAACCAAGCATTATCCATTAACAAAAAGCAAGAAGAAATTATAAAAAAATCAGGATGGAATCAACTGTTATTCACTATTCTTCAACTACTTTTCAACTACAAAGGAAAATAATCCTATTTATTACAAATTGAAAAATTTCCTTATTTGGTAGATTTTTACAAAATTCAAAATTTGCCATTTTTTGTAATTTTCAAATCCATCCAAAAAACCACCAAAAATTTTAAGAATCTAAAAAACACAACTAAAACACAAATTGCTAACTTTCTAAATTGATAGTAGTTACGAGTTCGAAAAAATTGAGAAAAAAAACTTTCTAGAAACTCAAAGAAAACATTAAAAAGCTTGTTTTGAGGCCCAAGATGAAGGAATTAGGCCCTAAAAAAAGCATTAATCTGAGGTCCAACCGAACTAGTTTTAATCAACAATCAAAATAAATCCTCATGATATGTTGCCATGCCAAATTTCAACCCAAATGGATAACCAAGTCAAAAGTTATGACCTTCAGAAGTCCCTGCATCAAAATTCTAAAATTTTCCTCACTATGGCCATAATAACATGCAAGATCTACATCATTTTTATTTTTATAAGAAATATTCTCACTCCAAAGATCTAAATGAAGCAAAAAAAGTTGCATCTCAATCCCCTTATCAGATATACTAGCTTTATGTGTCATATCAAGCTTTCTTCCTAACTTTGCCTCATCACTTCTATATGATCCAAGGGTCAAATGGATTAACCTAATGTAACATTTTCATTATTTATTTGTTAATTGCATGCATATTCATATGGTTTCATGAATCAATGAGAATTACTACAGTTTCAGAAATGATAAAAAAGGTATCCAACTAAAATAAAACTACCCAAAGTATAAAAATTGCTTATAACTTGATTGTTGCCTCTTATAAATGCAATATTTCTTTATACAAACAAACTATATCTTCCATTTAATAGTTGTAACTTTGTAATAAATCAAATGGACCCGAATGTTCTACATATCCAAATGGTGAACACTATTAGAAATAAATCTAGGGGATACAAACCAAAGTTCTAAGCTCCAATGGCTTTGTTATTGTTGTAGTTTTTTACCTCGAGCTCAGTTGTACTAAGGGAATAGGTCCAATTAGATTAAAACATGAGATTATTTAATTAACATATCATAAATGGAACCTAAAATTATATTTATTATTTATATTAAAATTCATTACATCATATACATCCTCATATCTCCTTATATTGTTCTATACAATTTATATTATATACATTCATCCCTATCTCTTATATCTATCTTATATCTCTACTCTAGTGCTTTCTCTTCTAGTGATTAAATCTTATAGTATATTTATACCTAAGGGATGGAATGCGACCATGCATAATATCCCTTTTCTACCTACTATCTTCTTGATCTCATGCTTTGTAAGCTTGAACCCACAAGATGTGGTAGATTCTCTCAATCTGTGTCTGACTACTACTTTTCCTTTCCAAAATCATCCCACCTTTCAAAATTTTTACTTGTACTCAATTCAACTCTATTTAGGATTTTGATGATAATGTTTTAGTCTTGCAAGCATTGGCATATAATGGTAGTATGGTGTCATCTAATGATTTTAAGTGGATTGCTCTAGAGTCAAGAATGTTCTCAATCTAATAGGGTCCCAACCAATAGAATTTGAGTTTCCCTTTCTTCTTGAACATGATGTCATATAGGAGGACCATTTAATTGACATAGAATTGTTTTGTCTTGAGGTTTTAATCATGTTGTGCTTTATGTCTTCATTTCTCTGCCCAAAGATGAAATTATTCCAGCTACCTTGCTTCATCTAGTTTTTCCATCCTTCTAACCATTTCTTAATGGAGTCTCTGTCACTGAGTCTTAGTCCCATTGTTGTGGGAAGGTTATGGAATATGAAATTTATTTGTAAAGTAGCCTCTATTTTGTGTACTAGGTCAAACATAGTGTATTTAGAATATCTTTTATAGGTTGTGCAGTAGGTCCAAATGATTGTAGGCATTTTGATATCCCAATTTGATCTATTTGTATCAAACATTTTAGTTAGAGTGGTTCTAATGATCTTATTTAGTGCTTCACTAGCGCCATTTTCTTGTGCGAGGTATGGTGTGCTTTGATTAATATGGGTAATCATGAAGCTAGCTAGAAACTCATTTATAATTTTATTGACAAAGTTATTTCCTTGAGCACTCATTATGCTTAGTGAGCACCCAAATATAGTAATGATGTCATGGTATTAGTATATGCAGTATAGTCATTTGTAGATTTTTCTTTGGCCCATTTAGTAAGATAGTCTATCTCGATAATTATGAATTTAGCTTTAGAGAGTTTCACTAGAGGATCGATTGAACCTATCAAATTAATAGCCCATTTATCAATGGAGACTTGTATCGAGACTAATTGAAGTGGAATCGCATCTTGAGTAGTAGGTCTTCTTGTTCTTTGACATATATTACATGCTTTTTGGCATCCTTGTAGATGCTAGGCCACCATAGTCTTGATAGAAATATCTTTTGGGTTGTGGTACCTTCACAAATGTGTACTCAATGATTTATCAATATGATTTAATTTTAGCAATCCTATAATGACAAGGGACTTTTCAATATGATTTATTTTTCAGTGATTTCATCGAAGGTTGTAATATAACATGCAATTTTACATTAAAGGCCATTTCTTAAATAAGGTTAGTAGATCGAAGATACTAACAAACTTATTTTGCAAGATTGACTAAGCAAACCTTCGAACTAATATTTTTTAGTTTGCAAGAATGATATTAAGAATATTTCTTTGTTACTATTCTTAGAATTAGATAAATCTATGATTGTAAATTCATGATCAATATTGTTGAAGATGGCAAAAATATATTTGAAAGTTTTGCCCTATATTTTGAGATAATAATATAATTAAGTAATTCCACTATATGCAACCTCTTAGCAAGACATGAAAAAATATTTGATGTTTTCTCTTGATTTACCTTTTTCCTTGTATCTATCAAACTTAGGGAGTTCAAAGTAAAGGGGAAAATGTATTCTTAGCATTTCTCTATCAAAGGGATGGGGACATCATTCCTCACATTTCTTAGTTTTTTTTCTTGTTATTCTTTCCTCTTTATTGTAGTCCTTATAGATAATCTTTCACACCTTTCCATTCTTAATAAAATAGCATGTCTTTGAGCCGCAATGATGAGGGTATGACAAAGTTAAATCGTTGTGGCTAGGCATTGGATTATTGTTGGTAGTAGTATTATTATTATTTTCTTTTTGTCAAGGGATTACATGACTTAGGTATCATTATCACGAATTCTCTCATAGTCATTTGCAAGGCTATTATTATTACTATTATTATAAGATATTTTAGGTTGATCTTGATAAATATGTTTATTGAAATGGATGAATTTTGGTTGAATGGATTATTTTATATTTGGGATTTGATTGAATCTATTTTAATATCATATTTTAGGTTCGACCAATTTTGTGTATTATTTCTATTTAACTAATTTCACACTATTGGAAGAAAACAACCTCCGTCTCTCTCTCTAATATATATATATATATATATATATATATATATATATATATATATGACCCAATCTAGTCAAGCAGGTGTATAACCATATAGTGTCCCACAAATATTCCTCAAGGTTATGAGTGGACAATATTAGGAAATGATGGTTTTTGGCACCACTAGCATGATGGCAAATGAATAAATTTAAAGCAAGGATATAAAGACTAACTAGCAAATTCCTTGATATACCTTAAGGTAGGTGAGGCCCAAATTCATAATACAAGGGCATTGTTTAAGGCCTATATACAAGGGTGAATTGACTTAATGAATATGGAAAAGGATCAAATACATCAAGCATCTTAGATGATGCTCTTAATAAATGTATCTTGAATGCACTTTATCAAATGATTCATAAGTGTTATGTGCTAGATGACCAAATGTAGAAAATGAACTAGGGTTATCCCTTTAATACAACTCCAAAGGTGGCAAGTAAAATAGTTGAGATTTTAAGTTAGCAAATAACAACTAATTGTTAAGATTAGATTGGCTCTAAATTTCAATCTAACATTTAAAAAAAATTGAATTCTTTTCCAAAAATTATATAAAAAAATTGAACTTCTTCTCCAAATTTAAACTTAAGTGAGAAACAAAAACACTAAAAATCAAGATGAATCATCAAAAATTATTATTACAAAAAATAATTAAATTTAAACTATACATTATTTATACAACTATTATTACATTAAAAAATAATTAAAATAAACCCAAAACATATATTTTTTTAAAGTAGTGTAAATGAGAAGTTAGCGAGGTCATCGTTTATACTATACCAAGGCTAATATAAACAAGGGCTGCAAGGCAGCAAAGTTCCTGCCAAAGCCTAGAAGAATAGTTTTGATTTTTTTTTGTTCGTGAATAAATGACATTTGCTTTGGCAAGACAGGTCTTTGTTAAAAGTATTAATGCTAGATGAAGGAAGAATGGTGTACTCTTTCCTTTACCTTGCCATGAGTCTAGTTCTTCAGTTAGAAACAAGGCAAACATTTGAGCCCTACAAAATCTTTCAGGCTTGCAATCATCTTGGTACCAAGTTTTGCTCCTAAGTTCCAACGATCCCAAATGTTTCTGCATTTAGAAAATTATACAACCATTAACCATAGAAAATCTTTAAACGAGACATTATTTTGAAAAAATCAATGCTAACAGGATGCTGAAATGTAGCTAGTTAATATTGGCTTTGAATGGCAATCAAGGGAAAAAAATATTAATCAAGTCAATAGGATTATCTATAAAGTTATAATTAGGTGTGACCAATGCTTCACTCATGCTCAGAAAATATACCGTTCAATGCCAATCCACCATAGCATGGCCACAACACATTTACACTTTATAAAATTATAAAGATAGTAGGTGAATGTTGCATGACTGTAATTTTTCAATTTATAGATACTCTAATACCAAAAAAATGTCTTGAACACGAGTCAATTATTGGATCCAAGCAATTATCTACAAGATGAATTCTCTTTCTTGTATGCCATTGAAATTAGAAAATGAATTCATGTGTCAACCAATTCCATATATTATTTAATTGCAAACCTCTGAATTACTGAGAAGTGGGTGAATGATTAAAATAGATTGTCATATATGTTCATTAACCAATAACATCCCTTATCGTAACAAGGGCCCTCCTATATATTTGTGCTTAAAGCAAACCTGGAATTTTGTGGCCTTCTGCTTTTCTTTAAGAAATGCCATTTCTTTAAGTCCTTAGCACCATCAATTCTATATTTATTTCCAAGTCCTAAGAACCATCAATTCTATATTTATTTCCTTGTTATTTATGGTCCATGTAGTCTTAAAAAACCCTTACATGGTATAATGGTATTTCCTTTGCCATGAGAGAGATCTTCATATACAAAGATAATCAAAGTAGGAGTTGCTTTGGAAAAGGGATTGGACATCCATCAAAAGCATAATCAAATGCATATTTTTGTGTAATGTTGTCGTTGAAAGTTCCTTATTAGACATGTATGCAAAATGTGGGAGTATACACAAGACACGTCAACTGCTCAACAAAATGTCTCAAAGAAATGTCATTTCTTGGAATGCTATGATTGCAGGATATGTGCAAAATGGAATTCTCGAGGAGGCTTTGAAGCTTTTCAAAGAAATGTCCCAGAAAAATATGGCCTCATCTCTAAATCTTTTTAAAGAAATGCCTCAACCAGATGTCATGTCATGGAATGTGATGGTTGCAGGCTATGTTCAAAATGGATTTATTGAAGATGGCTTGGAGGTATTTAAGCAAGTGCAATTTGTAGGTTCAAAGCCAAACTCCACAACCCTTGCTAGCATCCTATTAGCCTGTGCTAAAATCATAAGTTTATATTGGGGTATGAGCATTCATCAAAGTATAATCAAAAGTGGTTTTTTGTCAGATGTTGTAGTTGCAAGTGCCTTGGTAGACATGTATGCAAAATGTGGAAACATACATAATGCAAGTGAACTTTTTGGCAAAATCCCTAGATTGGATGTGGTCTCATGGACTTCAATGATTGTAGGATATTTGCAAAATGGGTTTGTAGAAGAAGCCTTGAAAGTTTTAAGCAAATGCAACTGGCTGGTGTAAAGCCAAACTGCACAACCTTTTCCAGCATCGTCCCAACCTTTGCAAAAATGGGGAGCTTTGGAAGAGGGGATGGAAATCCATCAAAATATAATCAAGTGGATTTTTTTCAGATGTTGTAATTGAAAATTCCTTGATAGACATGTATGCAAAATGTCCCACACTCATCCTGATCCACTATCACAAGTTGGTTATAATCCTCATCCAAAACATAATAGGGTGGAGGTTTTTCATCACACCTGTTCTTATGCTTCTTCTTCCTTTGGTGTCTTCTTACTATACTCCTTGCAAAATCAAAAGAAGTAGAACCTTTGATGGATTCTAGAGCTTCTATCACTATATTGCTTATATAGCTAATTTGACTGGCTTGAACTGTACCACCTTGATGGAGGCATCAAACTTGCTAAGATCAAAGCTATATAACAATAGCAGAAGCCACAATCAGTACATTTCTCTTGAAGCTATCCACCATTTCACATAGAGGCAATATTTTAGTCTATACAGTTCTTATAATTTTCATAAATACAACAAAGAGATTAATATAAGGTACCAACGTAGTACTCATCATGAATTAGTTGATACTTACAAATTGTTTCATCATTCTAGTGGATAACAATAGGATAATGGTCTGCATATCCAAGCAAACTCGTTAGTCAATGCCTTTCAATTCACTTTAATGTAATTCGAGGTCATAAATTTATTCTAATGCATTCAGTATATCAAAAATAATGATGTAAGCCATTAGACTGGTTAACTTGAATTTCTTAGGACTTGTTATTTCTTGCAATTATTCATAGGCTGGAGTTAGATATCAGTTAACAAAAAAATTATTTTCCTAACCCTGAAGCAGCCTTACATGGAAAACTATTATCTTTTCTTTTCCAATGACCCACAAAGAGCTAATGCCTTGGGTATTGAAAAATACAGTATGAAAGTATCCATAATTATGAATCCCTTTCAGGGTATCAGTTATACGCTTCAACTTAAGAGAAAAGTACTAAGAAAAAACAAAAGGATCCTACCTTGCTTGGGAAAGATCAGAATTATGTAATATTGAGGATGGACCAAACATCATCACAATTTATCTTTGTTTTGCAGCAATAAAGACATGCCCTTGTAGTTTATTGGGTTAGACATTCAAGGTAGACTATTTCCAATCTATGCAAAGGTTGAATGTGGCTACAGGATTTTTTCAACATTCTTAATTCCTCGCTCAATAAATTGCTTTCAAACTTGTATGAGGAATTGGTCATTTACTCAGGCATCCTAGCTCAATAAATTGCTTTCAAAATTGTATGAGGAATTGGTCATTTACTCTTGCCTGATATTGAGACTGTCAATGATTCCTTGTTGAGCTTCTTGAAGGCCTACATTAGGCCTTTCTATATGTCTATACAAAATGTCAATATGGAGAATACAAAAATTTATGAACCTTGCTAAAGTTGATCAGATTGTAAAGGTACTTCAGATTTTGAATGAAGAGTAAGCTAAAAAGGACCTTTAGAAAGTAGTATTTTGATCATGAGATGCCAGGATGGGTGTAGCAATTGGGTATGCATTTTTCCATTCAGGGGTTCCATTGTGACGAATGGCGGTGACAAGGAATTGAAGAATATTTTGGTGAAAACTAGGAAATCTAATCTTAATGGACAAATTTATCCACCTCTATGACTATTAATTCTGATTTATTTCTTTCGCTCCTTCTCCGAGAGAGTACATTAGAGCATGACAAAAAAAATCATGATACTGCAATCAAGCTTACACCACACCGTATTAAAGGTAGCACTTAACCTTGCCCAATGTTTAGCAAGAACAAAAAATCACACATAAAAACAATTCAGTCTTAGATAATCTCGTTCCAAGCAAAGGAGAGATTGAATCTATTCATGATGGATCCATCATATATTTAATAATTTAACCAATCATAGTAATACCCAGGAAGTAGGGCATTTGACATGTGCAATAGACTATGATATAATATAATTGTGGCAATGTGTTCTGGGCCCAGGTGTAAGTCTAGTTCACTAGCACTGTCCTCTATATCCTAAAGACATACCTACAAATTTTCACAAACGCCACCTGCATAGACACTATAAAATGGTTGTTGCTCAATTCTATAAAGGTGTGACACCATGTATCCAATACTAAAATAGTAATTTCAACAAGATTTATCATGGTGTAGTAGAAATCCATGTCATTGTGAAATCAATGTTTACTTTTTAGGCACACTTAACTTTTGAAGCGTTATCTTATACTCAAAAGGAAGAAACAGAAGAATGCCGCAAGAATTCCAAATTGTCAGATTTGGGCAAAAAGAAACGACAAGAAGGACTACCGCTCAACGTCATAGGTCCAATACAAATTGGAATAAACGGTATCACATACTACATTTTTAGATCATTTTAAAAATAAACAAATTTATTGCCGATTAGAAGTTTCAAATCAAACACAATCTTCAATGTTGGTTAAATTTTTAGAAAATGGACCATCCTAAACAAAGGAAATCACAAAGATTAATGACTGTTGTTCAAAATTTACTCACATATGCATTCAAATATGTTAAAAAATTTCACTAAATTAGAAACTATATCTTGCTAAAGCTCATATATAGAGACTCACAAACTCATTTCCAATGCTACTTGAATTTCAAAAAACAATTGAAGCATAAAAAATTCAAGACAAAAGCATTTTACATATATCTAAATTACCGATCTCATCCGAAAGGAAAGCTGCCTAACAAAACAATGTGAATAGGAGATGCAGATATAGGCTAGGTACTTCAACTGGCATGAATGTCAAACCCTAGGGTAGATTCATTAAACCTGCATGGAGTAGATGTCACATTTTTCATCAATATTAATTATACTTCTAATTAACTCATCACCCACCATTGGGATTGTGAGAGAAATGAAAAAGAACAGTTTATTTATGGAGCATGGTTGAAGAGTACGCCCTCACTAATCTGAGTTGAAGGATATATGTCTGTGGCAAACACTTCAGAGACCTTTAGACCAGAATTGATGCAATATGTGAGATCATCTCTACCTCTGCCTCTTGTTGCAACTGCTCCCATATTATGCATGGTGAAATAGATACATGTATAGGCACACAGAGCATCAAAAATTTGAAAAGGCGCAAACTAAATGAGTATGCAAGATGTCAAAGCAGAGACAAGGCATGTGGATTATGAAATAATGCCATCTGGTCCTTGAAGTCCCCATAGCCCTGCAATGCCCTGACATAAATATAGGTTTTTGTGCGTTCTCTCGCATTGAAATTGCATAATACATCTACAAGTAATGTGAAACGCCAATTAAAGGCCGGCAACCCTTTCCTGACATCATGCAACCCTTCCTTGACATCCTGCAACCGTAAACCTAGCCAATAGTAGAATGTAAAAAAAAATCAAATTAATAGAACCTTAAAAAACAAGCAACTTCACTCAAACATGAAACAAATATATATCAAATAAGAAGGAAAGCTAAAATTTGATTGGCTAGTGACATTCAGATTAATCACTGTTTAAGAATGAAGCCTCCGCAATAGTTCCATGCGAGGCAGGTACTAACAATCATATAGGAAGTTAGAATGCTCCACTACAACCATTGACTATCCAAGAAAGCCTCGCAAACGAATTCATTAAAAGACATAAAATATGCTCGACTTCAAGATTTAGCGATAAGGTCGTTTACCTTAAGGGAAAGTAAATCCATAAAAGAGAATGATCAAAGATAAAATAATGACAATATTTTAGGATGACCATAGTCACTAAATTGGAGAGGAAGAAACGTGGTACTCTTTATTTATAAGCATGCAATTTTTTTTTCATGGAGTTGTTGAAATCTCAGAGCGTTATTACAAGGCAGGCTTGGCGATACCCTTCACATTCACATAACCCGTCTCCAAAATAATTTACCTCTTCCTCATTTTCTATTTCAACCAATCCATTTTTTCCATAAAACTCTGGTTGGCAGCTATCAGACAAGGATGTGATGACACCAGACTCATATTGAATTTCCATTCCTCGTGATGGAGGAGGATGATCATCATCTATCTCAAACATGGATATATCAGTTAGACTCTCCCGATGAAGTTGTACCCACCTCATCTCTGTTTCTTCCCACACCTCTGCTACTTCACGGAATTGCAAATCCCCTTCACAAACGAAACCACAAACCAACAATTTGCCGTCCTCCACACGCCCGCTAATGAAATGCATGGCATGAATCAGATTCCCCACACCCGCCCACTTCTTCGTCGATGGATCGTAAATTTCCGCCGACTTTAGACAATTGAAGTCCGTGAAATCCTCCATCCCATCAGAATTCTCGGTACCCACATCAACATATTTGTCTCCTCCTGCAATAAACAATTTACCACTAACTACTCCGCACGCAAAATTTGCCCGGGCATCTTTCATGCCCTCCACGCAACTCCACCGATTTGTACGGGCGTTGAAGACGCTCACTTTGTTGGTCGCCGGAACATTGGTACAATTGGTCTGCCATTCACAGCCGCCAATTACAAACAATAGCTCGCCAATTACTGCGCAGCTGAAACCACATATTGGCCCGTGTTCCTCCCTCATTAACGGCAACGGCAACCACTGTGAATCCTCTACAGCTGCATTCCTGGCGAACCAGAGGATGGAGGTTCGATTCTCACGCTCGCATACCACAGCTTTGTAAATCCACGATTCTGTTACCTGTAGCAATTTTCTCTGGGTGAAAAGAGCATGAGTTGTTACAGCTTCCCTCCATGAGAGAGAAACCTTGGACATATGTTGAGAGTAATATTGTCTTGGCACTCTCGCCAGAATTTGCAAGCTCACGTCGTAAGGCAACCCAGGAATGAGAGTCTCTTCCATCTTCTATGCAATCATTGAACGAGTTAACTACAAGGTTCAAACTTCTCTACTTAAATACACACATTTGAGGCTACGATAGATTATTAAAATAAGAAAACTAATTCTAGAAATTATGTTATATTAGTGACAGCTTATTTCCACATTATTCTATATAGGAAGTCATGGCCCGTTACATTGGATCTAAAACCACACGCGGATTTATCTTAGGGCTGGTCAGTCTTGGTAAGAAGATGTTATAAACCTGCACCATAAATATTTTATATTTTTAAGGGAAGGTTCTATATGTGATATCAATAATATTTAAAGTGGTTGGTGAACTGGGTTGTAGTTTAGTACTAAGTCAATAAAGTCAATTAAGTCAAATATTTTATGTGTGAGGTCAAATGATGTATTCTATAATTTAATTTAGAATATTGTATCAAAGTTGTTGAGAAGAAGCTCTTGAGAAGCTTCTCCTAAACTTATCTCTCATTATTGATTTCTAAAATATAATATACAATTTGTTTGAAGAGGTTATTTATAGAATTTTGTGCTTGATTCCTCCTTGAATGTAGGTGTTGGGTTTCCTTGAAAGAGCATGGGGTCTGGAAGTGTATTGTAATCTCTCAGGTTATTGAATAATATATAAATTTAGATCTTTGGAGATTGATTTTATTCCAACTGGATTTTTTCATTATATTGGTCTCTTATACTTGTTTGTGTGTTTTGTTGCAATTACTATCAAGTATAGGCACTCCAAATCAAGAGGGGATTCAAGTCTCTCATAAAATCCAATGGTGGATGCTATGGTAAGTTAGGGAAGTTTAGAAGGTATTGCAAGAATAAGAAGGAAAAGGATTCAAAATATGATGTTGAATCAAGAATCTTTGATGATGATGGTGATGCTTTTATTCAAGACATCGCTAGATATGTACATGAGATTTCATATCTTATCGAATTGAGAAAATCTT
The DNA here is from genome assembly GCF_030272615.1 of Cryptomeria japonica. NCBI lineage: Eukaryota > Viridiplantae > Streptophyta > Pinopsida > Cupressales > Cupressaceae > Cryptomeria > Cryptomeria japonica. Next base: position 58,589,530 of record NC_081405.1, read on the forward strand.
ATTGAATATAACTATGAACAAGGAGAAGGTATCAATTATGAGAGATTTAGTGGTGGTATTGTCTATCTAGGAAATACGTATTCACTTTAGACAATTAGAAAAGGTAGAGATGGACTCTTGTTTTTGGATAATAGAACCAATGCCCTCTCCAATGTTCTACATGTTTCAATTTTAGTGAGGAACCTTCTATCAATGGGTAAGCTGAATGATGTTGGTGTCCAATTGTTCCCTAATAAAGAAATGATGAAATATCCAGTGTATGAAATAGTGGTCTTACCTAAGTGAGTTCTATTTGATACTTTTTTCCATTTGGATGCTACCATTGTGGACTATAATAATTCAAGCATTCCTCATTTGAGGGATCACAATAAGATTCCTATAGAGAATTCCATGTTATAGAAGAAGCACATTGACCATATTAATGAGAGAGACCTAAGGCCCTTGAAGAGCGAGAAATTAGTACATGAACAAACTTTTTTTTTCCTTAGATTTTAATATTTATGAATTAGATTGGGCAAAATTTGTCTAAGTTTCATATGAGATTTTGTAGATGTAGAGGGGTTTGGATTTTGTTCATAATGACATATTTGGTTTTGTATATGTGTCATTGCTCGGAAATTATTTATATACTATGTATCATTTCTTGATAACTTCTCAAGTATATTGCATGTGTTTTTCGTTAGGCATAAACTATAGACCCTTTCGATAGGCTAAGAGAGTTTTAAGCTCTTTTAGAGAATAAAATGGATAGGAAGATCAACATTTTGAGAATAATGAGGATGGAGAATTATGATTACTAGAGTTTGATCACTTTTGTAGGGAACATGTGTTAATCAGGTAGAAGATAATTCCATACACTCCTCAACAAATTGGAGTTAGGGAGCATTTAGAGAGAGAGAGAGAGAGAGAGAGAGAGAGAGAGAGAGAGAGAGAGAGAGAGAGAGAGAGAGAGAGAGAGAGAGAGAGAGAGAGAGAGAGAGAGAGAGAGAGAGAGAGAGAGAGAGTTGTTCTTGATTAGAATAACTTTTTTATGTAGAAGCAATGCGCATAACTTGTTATATTAAATCTCTTTTGGATATGATTTTTAGGGAGGCTTGGTTGAGAAAGAATATATTGTTGTAGTACTTTAATTTTTTTTTGTAATGAGACATCTACAAATGCACACACGAAGAAGAGATCAAACTATGTCTTCATAAATCATAGTGATGTTGCGAAACTTCTATGTGTGTGTATTTATTAAAAAATAATTATTTTAAAATATTAAACATGAAAAATTTAAAATATATAGATTAATTATCGTTCTTGCTTCTGGTTTTGAGTGTGTGTGATTTTTTTGCATCAACGTTTCGGATCACACTCTGTGATCCATCATTAGGATGAAAGAATGCTCAAGACTAAGAAAGATGATGATGGATCACAGAGTGTGATCCGAAACGTTGATGCAAAAAACTCTCAGACAGTCAAAACCAGAAGCAAGAACAATACCTATCATGGATTGTGGAAAAATAATTCATTTTATATAGATTAATTCTTACAATTAAAATTATTATAAGATAAATATTCAATATGTTTTTATTTTTTAAAAACCATAAAAATTATAATGATTCTTCCAAAAATAAAAATAATAATTACATACAATATATATAACACAAAACAATAACTTAAAATTGAAAATTAATAATCATATATTAATAAATAACTAAAATAGAATAAATAACTCTCTAAATAAAAAATATAGATGTAAACTGATATTTCTGTTGACTTTTTAAATATCATTATATATTTGATTTCTTCATTTGAATATTAAATCTCCTAAAAAAGTTTGTGCTTAGAAGGGTACTATGTTCTTTTTGTTATCAAGGTAATGTGTTAATTTGGAGCTTTAAAAGCTCAGTTGTTCATAAACCTTTAGCGGCTGGCAACTTCGACTGTGCCGTTGTTGTAGGGATGCATTGTGGCGGCTTTCTTTTGTTGAACGAGACGGAAAATAATTATATTATGCATATAAAGGCGAAAGAATTTTGTAGTTTGCATGTAATGTCGTCCATCGATTTTCTGGAAATTAAATTGTAAAACCTTGCAAATTTCGTCTAAATTTAAATGTGCGTTACAGATACTAAAATCTCAAGCTTTTGTTTGTCCACGATGAAAATTTTCATTTGTCGACTACTAAATGTTTGATTGTCTATTTCCGCCAAATTGTTGATAGTGTAATGACAGGTTTATTTGCATTTTTGGGAAACAACTCTCTGCTCTAGGCCTGCCCCTGACTCTTTCTGGTCCAGTTTGATTGATCAATTTAAAATCAAGTTGGTGGGATGGAAAGGTGTCCTTTTGAGTCAAGTGGGTAAGCTCCAACTAATTAAAGATTCTTTGTAAAATTTACCTGTGTATGCGATGAGTCTATTCAAGATCCCTCTGAAGTTTGCTGATAGAATGGAAAAAATCTTCAAGATTTTGTTATGGACGGGCACGGAGACTAAGGATTGTCTTCATCTGGTCGCCTGGGATTAGGTCTGTCTCCCTAAAAGACTTGGGGGCCTTGCCATTAGACATACCCGAGAGTTTAACAAAGCCGTCCTTGCTAAACAATTGTGGAGATTTCTTACTGAATCCAACGAGTGGATCACTATCATCCAAAACAAATAACTGAGGCTGCTCCATTCTCCTCAACAAGTTTTGCAAGACCCTTCTATCCCTCAGGCTATGTCGGCTCTTTGGACGAATATCATCAATACGAAATCCATCATTTTGAAAGGCTAAAGATGGAGTCTTGGAAATGGCCAGAAGATTCGATTCTAGGAAGATTGGTAGGCTGGTGATGACCCCCTGATGGATTATCCTTTCGCTAGTCAACATAAAGATTTGTGTGTGGATCAGGCTGGCTTATGGGTTGTTGATTATATTCGGGATGGTCAGTGGGTCGATCTTCTTCAATTGGATCCTACGTTGGAGCCTCTTCACTTTTGGGTGTCTTGTATTCACATCCCTGCATCTCCAATCAAGAACTCTTTGGTTTGGAGTGGCTCCTCCTTTGACGGCTTTTTGGCCTCTCAAGCTTTTGCCTTGCAGACCAAAACTTGTGCTCCTACTCCCTTTTGGTCCCACCTCTGGAGTCCTTTGTTGGTGCTCAAGATTAAATTTTTTTAATCTTTGGGGGTTTTTGTGGTGCTTACCCTTTAGCATCTTAGATTGTTGGCTTCAATGAAGACGCACTTCTGCAAATCAATCCCTTACTGCGTTGTGGAAATTCATGCTTCCCCACATTGCTTGGGGTATTTGGAAGGAAAGGAATAACCATATTATCTTTAGAGACAAAGAATCTCCAGCCTTCTCTATAGCCCGTCGAATTCAAAACTCCATTAAGGAAAATTTTGTTTCCTCCTGCTCGTCTCCTCGGTTGGATCCCTCTATTCCTACCTTGGCGTCAAATTGGGAGATCGTTAATAGGTGGCACATCAATTGGGATATCTCTAAACCAAGAATTAAGCTTGAGAAGACTAGACCAAATATTGTATGGGTTGCCCCCCCAGAAGGTGGATTAAAATTAATATTGATGGGGTGGCCAAGGGAAATCCTGGGTTGGCAGGTTGTGGGGGAGTTGTACATGATTACAATGGTAGGCTTGTCTCAGTAGTGGCACTCGCACTGGGTGCTTAGACAAACCACTTTGCTAAGGCAAACACAACTTACCTTGGGCTTCAACTTGCTTTCCAGGGAGGTCATAAAAGGTTATGGCTTGAAAGTGATTCCCTAAATATTATTAATTTCCTGCTTAATCATACGAAGCCCACCTGGACAATCAAGCACTTAATCTAGGATTTCCTCGACATGATTTCCAAGTTGGATGAAGTTCAAATCACACATGTTTATCTGGAAGACAACCAACTTGCGGACTACATGGCTATTTTGGGTGTGGGTTATGAGAAAATCAAATGGTGGAGGGAAGGGGAAACTTTCCCAATACACTTGTGTGAACTAGCATGAAAGGATGTTGTAGGCCTTGTGGATTCTCAATGGTCGAATATTAATGATGAAATCTTTTCCAATGTGTAAAAACACTCTTTGCAATAATTCGAGTAGACAAAATACTTGGGCTTCCAGATTGCTCTTGGCTTCCTAGTTTTATGTTTTCTGTTAATGTGACAATGAGTTTCAGAATTGGTAAGAGAAATTGGAACATGGGGGGGGGGGGGGGGGGAATAAAAATAGGGTTGAGCCGACTTTGCATCACAAGTGGGAGAAAAACAAGGACATGTGGACCAAGATTACGGATGGTGGCCTCGTCCCTTACATTAAAAAATTGCATGGTCATGATCCCAGGGCGATGTAAGGGTTTGTTAATGGTTGGAATAATGGCTTCCTCAGTGCCTATGGTGCTCAGTTTAGGATTGATTAGGAGCTAATTGCGGGTGTAGACACCTAAAATTGTCTAGTCTAATTAAATAAATATTTTATTTATTTAATTATCTAAGCCTAATTCTTCTATTAATTAAATAAATCCTTATTTATTTAATTAATTCATTTATCCTCTTCTAGCCTTATTTCTCATTTAAATAAATACATTTATTTATTTAAATTATCCCTTTCCTAAATTAAATAAATATCTTATTTATTTAATTAATCCCACTTCTTCTATTAATTAAATAAATCTTTATTTATTTAATTAATTCATTATCTTTTTCTACACATGACACATGTCATTCATCTCTTAATTCATACACTACCTACCTCTTTCATTATTTTGCTATTTCTTTTACCTACCCTCTAATCCTAGCCGACCTCTCTTTTTACACCTCTCAATCTTAACCCTCCATTTCTTATTGTGTCTTCTATTTAAGGAGATGCTTTCTTCATTGTCAAACCCTAATGACACATGCTAATGACTGATTTTGGAGTACTTGGCTACACTACGATCCTACTTGCAACCACATTCCGTTCTTTGTTGAGCTCTTGTGCATACAAAAATCTGAGAGCAAGCATATCAAACAAGATCAATGGAGATAGGAAGAATGGAGATCAAAACCCTATTGGACATGTGATGGTATAATCTTTATGATTTTGAGTTATTTTGCATTGTCTTAGGTTATCTTCATATGTTATGGTGGATCTTTGTTCATTGTTAGGCTAGGGTTTAGTGGTTGAATCCATTTTAGTCTTTCAATATTGTTGTTATTTGTTATCCATTTTCACCATATACATTTTGGCACGCCTGGTGGGACCCTTGTCCCTTTGCATTTAACATTTTTGTTGCAGATTTTGCATTTTTGAAGTTGCAGATCGGACGATTTCGACGACATTTTAGGTTTTTTTCCGCGTCTGCGAGTGTTCGGATCGCGTTTTTGTGTTTCAGAAGCGTCTGTGATATCGTGAATCGCGCCTGTGTTTTTGCCAGATTTTTATTTTTGCAGGTTTCTGGAATCGCGTCTGAGAATTTTAACCGCGTCTGTGACTGATCTTATCGCGTCTGCGTTAGGGAGAGGTGTCTGTGGTCTCTGATCGCGTCTTTGAACTACAGAACCGCGTCTGTGTAGTTCAGACGCGTCTGTGTCTGGTATAAAGGCGTCTGTGCTTTCTGTTTTGCAACTTTTTCAAGTTCCTTCGATTCGGGTTTTCGGATTTTGTACTTAGGGTTTCAGATCTGGTTTATTTTCGGCTAACCCTTGCAGATCTAGCTAACCTGGTTGTGTGCAGCTTGCTTTGGAGGCTAAATACATTTTGTTGAAGGCCCCTTTTCACAAAGTCTTTTTGGGTATTTTAAAATTTACCTAACTTGTGTGCTTGCAGGAAGGGGTTATCATTTGAAACAACCCAAACTACTAACAATTTTGTTGCAGGGCCTTAGCTAGGGTTTTGTAATTTTTATTGTGTGCCTTGTTTCATAGCTTAGCAAACACTTCAATTGGTGCACTAAAATTGAATCATTGTCTTTTGTGTCTTGAGCAATAGGCTCTTTTTGTTTACTCTTTAGAGGGCCTGTCTTCCCGTGTGGTCATTAGGACTACTAGTGAGAAGAGAACGACCCAAGTGGTAGCGAGGAAAACCCACCTCATCCAAACCACTATAATCAAATGTATTCATGGTGAAAACTATGGATAACGTGTGCTGATTAGTTCATACCGACACTATGTCTCCCCATAAACCCGTTTGATCAAATTTATTTGATCATTTGTAGGGCGTAACCCCTACCGGCTGGGAGCCTTCTGTATTTACAGAGCTGAAAGTGCCGCATGTATGGCCACACGAGCGGATGCCCTTACTAGCACCATTTTGTTTTAGATGCCCAAATCCTTCTAGTTGTTGAGGCAGGAGGTCGGACCTCTGGTAGCGGCCCACACACATACGGTTCTTAGTAGAGATACAAAGTTTGCCATGGGGAGTTTTCATGGGGACTGATGCTTGGCTGACCCGAGAAGTGAGTGCCGAGGGTGGAGCCAGTGAGGTCAAGCATCTAAGTATCCGCTCTGAATAGCGTAGCCTCGGGGGTAAAACCCTATGTGGGATCAACAACTATTGTCTTGGCCAGCCCTAAGATTTGTGCTTGTCTTATGCTAAACACTCAAACATTCAAGACAAAACAACAAAACATTGTGTCTTTTGTGTCTTCAAGTGTATGCAAAAACTTTTTACATCAAACAACACACTTTTTAGAGTCTAAACAGTCTGCAAACATTGAGTCATCAACACTGTGTCCTCTTGTCACGAAAAACAGTCAAAAAATCAGATTTGGTCACAACAAAACAACTTCACAGATAGGAAAAATTGCACTAAGGTTACAGAAACGCGTCTGTGTCTGTTCAAACCGCGTCTGTGTCGGATAAACATGTCTGTGAAGTACAGAATAGCGTCTGTGTTTTTAACAGCGTCTGCGTCAAACAGAGTAGCGTCTGTGTCTTAAAACCGCGTCAGTGAAGTATACAGAGGCGTCTGTGTCAGGATTTGAAAACTTTAACAGTCAAGCAAACAAAGAAAATCAGTTTCGGCATACTTGAGCTTCCTAGGTTGTCTCTTCAGGTTTAATCTAGCATTCAGCCTGTTCTAAGGTCTTACACAGTCCATCATTGCTTCATACCTCATTTTACATTCACAATTGTTTAAACTTGAGTCAAAAGGTCACTTGCTTGTCCTCATCATACTTGGTCAACACACTACATACAACTACACTTTGCTGAGTGGTCCCTCATCAAGGTTTCTTACCTTTGGGTCTCATTTGGTCTTACTTAGAGTCAAGGTCAGCTTACCTCATCAAGAGAAACTATCCTCTCTTTGGAAGTCACACCTACTCTACTACTTACATACTTGGTCTTACACTTTGGACATTGCAAGTACACCTCAAGATTCATTTACACTCCATACAACTCTTGGTCTTCCATACTCTTGTCATTTTCGTCTAGTCTCTCACATATTGGTCTAACACCTAGTTCATGGTTGAAACCCGCCTTCAAAAATCTAAGAGAATAGCTAAAGAAGCTCAAGAATCCGTAAACATGAGTTCTTATGAGTATGACAATGATGTATTCTACAATCCTGAGCACACTACATTACCAGACATGAATGTTTATAGACACAATCCAAATGTGGAAAGCGCAAACACTATAAACAATGCTACACACAATGACACAGTGGACAATTCTTCAATACTATCAGCAGACATACAAGACTCTATAATGGACCCTCAATTCAATAGATTGGTTGAAGAGATAATGAGGAGAGATCGTCAATATTTTCTAAACATGATGGCACAAAGTGGAGCCAAAATACCGCATGATTTTGACTTATCTCAACTTATGGAAAGTAGACCTTCACAACAAACTCAACCTAACATGGATCAAAGGAGACCAAATAGTGGAGGACCAAATAATATGATGCCGGAGTCACCATCAGTTTTGCTTCAAAAACCAGCAATACCACATACACAAGCTCAAATATATGATACTTACACTCAAAGACCATCATGGAGGCCTTATGCTCAAACACATGCTCAAGATATGGGTCAATTAAGACAAGTGGATACACAAGGACATCCTCAAAATTTTGACACAAGGAGACCTCATGTCAAAATTGGGGGCAACACAATGGAAAATGAAAGGCCTATTGAATATGGTTTATATACGCAAAACAGATATGGGGTCCCTCAACAAGAAGTTATGCCAAGTGCTCCATATATGTCGCAACAATATAGACCTCCATATGGACATGTCTACGATCAGTATCATCCATATATGCAGCAAGCTCCTCCTCAAATGGGTGTTTCAAACATGGGATATGCTACAAGAAATCCATCTCCTCCCAAAAATAATTTGGAGCAACAAATTAGAGATCTACAAAAGAAAGTGGAAGACATGGGCACATCAAAACCCACATATACTATGAGAGATATATGCCCTTATCCCTTCGAGAAGAGCATTCCAATGCCTCCGTTTCCTCCGCACTTTGTAACACCAAAATTTGACAAATATAGAGGGAGAGGAGACCCCAAGGCACATATAAGACAATTCTTCACAGCTTGCATTGAGGTAGCCGCAGAAGAAACATACTTAATGAGGTTGTTCCCACAGAGCTTAGGAGATCAAGCGATGGAATGGTTTTCTCAATTACCTCCCGGTATTAAGTCATGGGGCGACTTAGCAGAGGCATTCATTCAGCATTTCTCTTACAACATTGAAACAGATGTCTCAGTTACTACCTTGTGCAATACGAAACAAAAGGAAGGAGAATCTTTCGCAACATTTTTACAGAGATGGAGAAACTTAGCTAGCAGATGCTCTTGTGAGATCCCGCAAAAACAAATGGTGGAGATGTTCACACAAAACGTTAATAAAACTATTGGCTATGATCTCAGAAAAGCTTGTTTGTCTACATTCATGGATGTCATTGAAAAGGGCCTAGCAACAGAAAAAGTCTTAATTGAACAAGGAGTTATCAAGCTATTCAAAGAAAACAAAGAGGACTTCAAAGGAAAGGACAAACCAAAATTTTGGAACAAGAACAAGAACACGGTTAATGATGGTGTTGTTGATGCCAATACAGTGAGACCAAAGTTCGTCTTTTCTGGTTCAAATTCTACCAACAATCAAGTGAACAATCAAACGGCTGCTAAACCACGAAGGAAGTATACTCCATTGGGAGAACCACTTGAATCAGTATTCAAAAAGCTTGTAGCAAACAAAGTGATCACGGTCCCAGATTTTCCTCCATATGAACCAAAGGTAAAACCGAATTGGTGGAATGATGATGAATTTTGCGAATTTCATAAGAGCAAGGGTCATAAGACAAGTAATTGCCATCGATTGAAAAACATTGTACAAGATCTCATTGACAGAGGAGATATTGAGATTGAGGGACATTCATCTAACCAAGAGCATGAGGTGTTTAAGGAACCATTCCCAAAACATGACAAGGGAAAAGGCAAAGTCACAGATGATCAAGCCAATTACACTAGAGCATCTTACAATTATGATTCCACTATTAATCACATCTCAATGGACAATCATATTTCTACCATTACTATCAAAAACAAAAAGCCTGAGAATCCTTCTCAAAGACCCAAAATTGACCTAAAAGGTGTGGGATCTTCGTCCGCATCTACCTCTGAATGTCATGTTACAACCCGTCGAGGTAAGATCACATTGCCAGGTGCCTCTACCAAGAATACCAATCTTTCATCTACCAAGCCTGAGTACGACCTTGTAGAGCAATTAGGGAAAACACCCGCACTCATCTCTATTCTTGAGCTCTTACGTATATCTCCTGCACATAAAGCTATCCTTGATAAAACCTTGAGAGATACTGCTGTCCCTACTGATCTGAACGTGGACCAGTTTCAAGCCATGGTGGGATACTTATCTGTTCCACACTCCCTCACATTCACAGAAGCCGATGATGCCTCCATAAGTCAGCCTCATAATGCACCTCTACACATTGAAGCCTTCATACATAAACACCGAATAAAACGAGTCCTGATAGATGGAGGAGCAGGTCTTAATATTTGTACATTGAGCACCATCAGACAATTGGGATATTCTGACAAAGCTGTGAATTCTACAAACCAAATCACTATTAAGGCTTATGATGATGAAGAGCGTTCGTCCAAGGGCACGGTCATCTTACCACTAAGAATAGGGCCAGTCACAAAGGACATGGTTTGTCAAGTCCTGGATCTAGACCTCACGTATAACATATTGCTAGGACGTCCGTGGATTCATGAAATGAGGGCAGTCCCATCAACATACCACCAATGCATTAAGTTTCCTCATAATGGAGTCGAGGTAACGGTCAATGGTGATCCAAATCCATTCATATATTGCAATAACTTGAGATCACATACTGAGACTATCATTCCCAGCAATCGTGAGGCTACTCCTTCTTCAACATATATTGATCCTGAGTCATTAAAGCCCTCGACATCCAAACAAGGTGAACTTAGAGCCAAGTTTCAAGACAAAGGCATGGGAGAATACACTCTGAATCAAACAATGTTCTTACGACAAGTCATGAACTCCCCCAAGGAATATGGGAGGCCACATCCTAATAAGAAAATCTCCCTCATGCTACTCAAATGGGATCCTACCGTCTTTCAAAAATGGGGCGAACTAGAGGAAGAAAATTTATATAAAATGCTATATAAGGACGCTGAAGAGGATACACATGATCAAATTATAATACCCTGTGAGAACTATGGCAAAGGTTTCAAAATTCTGCAAAGATTCGGGTATGATGGAAAAAGTCCTCTTGGACTACGCAAAGAAGGTGTCATGGAGCCTTTACAACCTGAGCTAACTACAAGAAGGGAATGCTCCAAGGGACTTGGTTTTCTAAATCCCAAGATTCACAATAAAAGAACAAAACAGATATGGCGAGTCAAAGTGGCTGAAGTTCAACAAGAAGATGACTATTCTACAGATTCCAATGAATGGGAATGGGGTTCAGACAAATCCTCCAGCAACTATGAGCTCAATGAGACATTTAGAGAGCCAGAGGAACCTACAGAGGAGGAGGAGTTTTACAAGAAATTCAGAGTTGGTCAAGAACCAACCCATAAGGATCCCGCACAGTCGACGTTTCAAGGCCCTAGGTCAAGATCACATAGGATGAGGACACCTGTCCCTGAGGGTGCTACTAGTGATGATAATTTGGACTCACTCACGATTGAAACTGATGAGGAGAGTGCCATTGACGACCTCGATGACTATCTGGACATACCTGAATATAACCACATCTTCACTATTAGCCTTGCGGACTCTAAAAACACTAAAGACCTTCCCCTCGTTCACCCCCAACTCATTGACTGGGATCATGACGGACCAGCACAGTTTGATACATTTCAAAATGACGAAGCTATTGTTGATTATCTTGGCATTCGCGATGATGTTCCTCCTGGAGACCATAAAGCAGGATACGCCATAGAGCTTAGTAACATGGCATACTTTGGTGAGGGTGTCGGGCCTTCTAGTTGCAAAAATGTGAAAATAAAAACAAAACAAGGGTCTTATGGCGAAAACCACACTGTGGCGCTATCTGACTCTCAAAAAGTAAAAAGAAAGGACGTATCTGAGGGTGAAAACCTCTCTGAGGCGCCCGAAGACGGAAGGCTTGACATTCTCCCAGCATCATACGAGGAAAAATCATCCATGTTGGTAGAGGAGACTATAAAGATAAACATTGGTACAACAGAGGTTCCACATAACATATTTTTGGCTCAATCATTGACAGAGGCCGAGAAAGCAAGATTCATAAGCTTCTTTAAGGAACGACAAGTCAACTTCACATGGTCTTATGCTGATATGCCTGGACTAGACCCGGATTTAGTAATGCATCATTTAACAGTCAAACCGGGGGCAAAACCAGTAAAGCAGAAATTGAGGAAAATGCATCCACAAGTGGCATTATTAGTTAAGGCAGAGCTGGAGAAATTACTGGATGTCGGATTCATACGTCCAATTGATTATCCCGAATGGATTTCCAACTTAGTACCTGTTAGCAAACCAGATCGCAGCATCCGAATATGTACAGACTTCAGGGATATCAACAAGGCTTGTCCAAAGGACGATTTCCCATTACCAAACATTGACTTAATTGTTGATCTCACAGCAGGCGATGAGATGTTATCCTTAATGGACGGATTTTCTGGATATAATCAAATCAGGATAGCACCCGAAGATCAACATAAAACATCATTCACTTGTCCATGGGGAACCTTTTGCTGGAATGTCATGCCCTTTGGGCTGAAAAATGCAGGTGCCACGTATCAACGAGCTATGACTACTATCTTCCATGATCTCATGCACATAACCGTGGAAGATTATGTTGACGATCTTTTGGTTAAATCAATAGACAGAAATACACACTTGGACATACTTTCAGTTGCTTTTGATCGGTTGGAAAAGTACAAGGTAAGGCTAAATCCTAAGAAATGTGTCTTTGGAGTAACCTCCGGGAAGCTCCTAGGATTCATTGTGTCTAAAAGAGGAATAGAAGCTGATCCAGCAAAAGTCAAGGCTATCTTGGACATGCCGCCACCCAAGAATATCAGTCAACTTCAGTCTTTACAAGGGAGACTCCAGTCCATACGAAGATTCATAGCACAACTTGCAGATAAGTGTAATCCTTTCCAGCACCTGCTACACAAAAACATCAAGTTCAAATGGGATGAGAACTGTCAACAGGCTTTTCAGGCCCTTAAAGACTATCTTTTGAACCCGCCAGTTTTGATGCCACCAATTCCAGATCAACCATTGCTACTTTACATATCAGCTACTCCAACAGCACTGGGGGCACTCCTAGCACAGCAAATACCTGACGGCAAGGAAAAAGCAGTCTACTATATCAGTCGCACATTGGTGGGATATGAGCTGAACTATACACCAATTGAGCGTGCATGTCTCGCTGTGGTCTTCGCTTCACAAAAATTACGACATTATATGCTCACTCACAAGACTAAGTTGATTGCCAGAATTGATCCACTAAAATATCTTCTCAACAAAGCTACATTTACTGGGCGGCTAGCCAAGTGGGTAATGATCTTGAGTGAATTCGACATTGAATACGTGGACAGAAAAGCTATAAAAGGACAAGCAATTGCAGATCAATTGGTAGATGCTCCCATGATAGATGATGTTCCTCTACAGTCAGAATTTTCAGATGAGTCCATTCTAACAATATCACCTGCAAAGCCATGGCAACTATACTTTGACGGCTCATACACACAGCATGGGGCAGGAGCGGGTATACTCTTTGTAACTCCTCAAGGCGATTCTATACCAAAGTCATACCGCTTATCATTTCCTTGCACCAACAATATAGCGGAATACGAGGCATTAACAACTGGGCTAAGAATTGCAGTTCAGTGGAAGATCCAAGAGCTTCATGTTTTTGGGGATTCTCAACTGGTCATCCGTCAAGTAACTGATGATTATCAAACAAAAGATGAAAAGCTAATGCCTTACAAACAACTGGTAGATGATCTGAAACAGCACTTTGCAAAGATAGAGTTTGAGTAGATACCAAGAGAACAGAATCGTGCTGCTGATGCCATGGCTACAATTGCTTCGCTCATTGATCTACCGCAAAATGAGACCTGCTATGAGTTCCTGGTAGACAACCTGCTGATTCCTTCATATGAGATCACTCCTATGAAAATGACATGTGTTGTTGGTCCAGAATCCCAGTTATATGGTTCCATATTCACATACCTTCACGACAATATCTTACCTCCCGATCTATCGAACAACCAACGCCACACTTTCATTCGCCAATCCTCTCGATACATCATTTTAGCTGATATCCTATATCGACGAGGTCTAGATGGCACCCTCCTTAGATGTTTAGAGAGTGACGAAGCTCAGATTGCATTACGAGAAGTGCACGAAGGGATATGTGGTCCGCATACTAGTGGTCCTACCTTGGCCAAGAAACTCATCAGGACTGGATACTACTGGCCTACTATGGAAAAAGATGCATATCAGTTTGTCAAAAAGTGTAAGCAGTGTCAAATTCATGGAGACCTTATACATGCACCAGCACAGGAACTACAGCCACTTGCATCTCCTTGGCCCTTTTGTCAGTGGGGACTCGATCTCATAGGCAAGATTCACCCTCCTTCCAATGGACATAAATTCATTATCACAGCCACAGAATATTTCACAAAGTGGATTGAAGCCGTGCCTCTCACACAAGTTACTGGGAAACAAATCGCTACTTTCATCCTGAACTACATCATTTGCCGATATGGGATTCCTACTTCCATTATTACTGATAACGGGCGTCCCTTCAAAAATCAGGATGTTCGTGAACTCTGTGAGCGCTTCCATATCTCTCACCGTTTCTCCACACCATACTACCCCCAAGGTAATGGCCAAGCTGAGGCGTCTAATAAAACAATTCTCAAAATCCTTAAAAAGACAGTCGACGACGCTAGCCGTAATTGGCATGTCCAACTCAATCCCGCACTTTGGGCCTATCGTACCAGTGTCTGCACACCTATAGGAGCTACACCCTACTCACTTGTCTACGGCGCTGAAGCCATCTTGCCTATTGAGGTCGAGTTACCTTCTTTACGGGTCTCCTTGAGAAACATAATCAACGATGAAGACTACAGGGTCTCTCGCTTACAAGAACTAGAACTGCTGGAGGAACGATGACACACTGCTTTTAATCATCTCAAGGCTTACCAACAAAGAATGAGTCGCAGTTACAATCACAAGGTCAAGCCTCGCACATTTGAGGTAGGTGACTTAGTCCTCAGAGAGAACCCCAAGAATCAGCAAGACAGAGATAAGAAGGGCAAATTTGAACCCAACTGGCTTGGTCCTTACATCATCACAGCAGTATATGGATCTGGGGCATATCAGCTCTCAACTACAGAAGGTGAACCCTTGGAGGATCCTATCAACAGCATGCACCTTCGCAGATTCTACACATAAGCTCTTTGGAATATCCTAATGCAAAAATACAAAAAAAATCAAAAAATTTCAAAAATACAAAAAAATTATAAAAACAAAAAATCGTTACTTGGTGAAAACCTGGCAAACAGGCGCCTTGTGACAACAAAAAAAATTTGAAAAATCAAAAAAAGTAAAGAGAAATAATTTCGTCCAACGGTGAAAACCACTTCGGTGGCACCCTGGGCAAGTACCATGGTGAAAACTGGGTCACCAGCGCTATGCGTAGAGAGACTTTGCTCCTCCCTCCTTCGGGATTCTCTTTCATCTTTCACATTGCACACACTCACAACCTATTCACTCACCAATAAACTTACCCATTCCCATCATGACTTGTTATTGATCTACCCAAGATTGGTTAGCCATCCATAACCCTCCCTTTTCACTCCCTTTCCATCCATAATAAATCAGATCCTATCTGTGACTAAGGCAAATCCTATGTCTAGTAATGGATGTGGAACTGAGAACATCACATGTTTCGAGGAATACAGTTTCTTCCAGCTTCCTTCAAGTCTATCCGCGCACAATCCGCAATAAAGCAACATCTGCATCGCCAGTCCACAATAAAGTTCCATCTTCTCCACAATAAAGTATCAGTTTCATGGATTCAGTCAGTTTCAAATGAGACACAGCAGCAACAATGAGCTTCAACCAAATCAAATCTTTCAACAGACTCAGACAACATATGGTTCAGTGCTATCTATCCTTTTTGTGAAAGTGAACATTGTGACCACAATCGAATAAGACTTAAACAAGTGACAAGAGACACTAAACTTGAGGAATACAGTGGATGTTGGTGTCGAGTCTTGGTTTTCTTTTGATTTTATCTTTTGGTGACATGTCTTTTAGCTTTTCCAGGATGTCTCTGACTAGAGATTCTATCTCCAGGATGTCTTTGACTAGAAAGGCGAGGATGGGGTATCGTCACCTATTTGCATTTGCTGTCTGTCGATTGTCTTTTAGTAATGCTATGACTTGTCCAAGGATATGAGGACACTGTGAGTCTAGTATGAACTGGGGCATTCCTTGTTTGTGACTGTCTTATCTCCATGCAAATAGGTACAATGACTTTCTGGGTCGAACAAATGCCTCGATGGTCATAACCTATTTTGCCATAATAAGCTCAATGATGATAACGCACAAGAAGCTCTTTCACGTTCATATCTTCTGTCTTCCATCCCCCTTTCTTGATTGACTTCCATTGTCCTTCTCGAGTCCGTGTAGCCCGCTATCACATGACTGAGTATGATGACACACCAAAAACATTTGCATTTCATATAGTTACACCTGCATTATCACATATAAGCATTTCATACATACATATAGATATCACAATTGCATCACATCCTGCATATAACACATGTTAGCACATCTCACATTTTCATTATGTAAATAATCATTTGCATTATCATATTCATTTGCATTACATACATTCACATTTGCATCATGCATCTCATATACAACATAAAAGAACAAAAATATATTGCATTGCATCATATAAGCATCCATATCATAAAACATATACATCATAGAAGCATCTCATCACATAAGGTACACATGCATATAGCTGCCACAAAAATGAATCATCTCTCATATATAATCACAATGTGTCATGATACAATGATGTCAAAAGAATCATATGGCTACAAAGAATCACCCGCAGGTGTCTACAATACAAGAAGTGATACATATACTGATACAATGGAAGCCCACTATAGCTATGAGGAACTCCCTCCCTCGGAGCCGCCTGGCCTCGACGGAGTCTGAGCTGTAGATGGTCCCGCCCCAGGATCCCCCTGTCTCTCTGGTGGTGGTGGAGGCCCCATGACCCCACCGCTGGATGCCTTCCTCCTGCGACTCCCTCTCGTAGCCGTCGCTGTGCGCGACGATCTATGGAAGCTCCTAGCCCGCTGATCTGCTGGCACGGCTGCATAGTATAGATCCCTCCAGTAGGCGATCTCCTCTCCGGCTTGCAAGACATATGCGTAGCCTACCCCTGCATCCTCTGCTGCCCGCCTCCCTGCCCTCAGAGCTGTCTCGGCCTCAGTATATCTCTGGATGGCCTGATCCCTCTCCCGCTCTGTGTCTCTGACCCTGATCCTGAGGTGATCTCTCTCCCGCACCAAATCCTCAATCTCATCTGCCTGGCCCTGGCAGATCTCTCGCAGCCTCAACAGCTCATCCTCCTCAGGATCTCCGCCCTCAGCCTCTGCCTGTGGCTCCTCCTCTACAGGTGCCTGTCCCTGTGCCTCTGCCTGCACCTGTCTAGGTGCCTGAATAGGTACCTGTCCCTGCACCTGTCTCGGTCCCTGTCTAGGACCCTGTGCTGCTGGTCCCTGTAGGGGCAGTCCACCCCGTCCTCTCACCACCGGAGCTGCTCTCTCCTATCCTCCCTCCCTCCGAGGTGCTACTCGCCTCTCTCCCACCACTCCCCTCTGCCTCCGCCGGCCCCTACCTCCATCCCCTCCACCATCATCATCATCTCCTCCACCCTCTCCCTCCAGTGGCTCTGCCGGATCTGTCAACCTGGAAAATGGATGCTCTGCCCAATACGTAGAGTACTCTGCGTCCATCCCTGCATCATCTACCTCTGGCCACATGTCCCATGGCATCGGCATCATCTCTGCTAGCTGTGTCACCGCCTGATCATATGATAATAGCGGCCCAAACTGCACCTGATCTCTGATCGTACGGGCATACATGCCCGAGCCCCGTGGCATTCGCTGGATCCGCCCAAACTGCCTGCATACCCTGTCAACAAGCTGCCTCTCCAAAATATAGGGCATCTGCCCCATTAGATACCTGCTCCTGAAAACATATGGTAGCTCCAATGCATCGTCCTCCCACTCCTCGCACCCCAGGTATGGCCTCCAGATGACCATGTCTATGTCATCTATGACGCGCCTCCAATGCTCCAATCTACCAATCCAAGGCTGGGAAGTAATCATGTCGTACAAGTGCACGAAGCTCCGTCCCTGTCCTCTGCCTCTGAAATGAATGGGTCGTGTGATGGGAAGGTGCTCATAAGCCCACACCTGCAAGAGAGTCACGCCGCAGCCCAAACCCACTAATCCGTGGTACACAAACTGATGCAGCTCATAATACAAATGTGCCAGGACACATGGCCCCCATGCATACCTGGTGTGCTCTGTCATCAGCGTCTCCAATGCCCCTCCCCAGCCCACTGCCAATCCTCGTGTGGCCCTGTCTGGACACAAATACCCACTGATGGCTCCCCCAATAATTGTCGGCAATGCTAAACCTGTGGCAGTCATGGTATCCCAGGCTACATGACCTGCTCACATCTCCAACCCGGGATCCTAGAAAACCCGTCTCAATGCCTCCCTGTCATCGTCACAATCATAGGGAATCAACTCTCCATCAATAGGGATATGCAGAATCCTGTAGACATCCTCTAATGTAACTGTCATCTCACCCATCGGTAGGTGAAACGTGCACGTCTCCGAGTGCCATCTCTCAGCTAACGCAGTCAGCAACCCCATGTTTGCCCGAAACTTAGGCACATAGAGCACATGTGTGAGACCCATCTCCTCAATGGATATCATGTCCTGAATCAACAACTCTGGTCGCAGTCTCTGAGTCGACGGGAATCTCTCCCGTGACTCTAACATCGGCAAATACTCCTGCAGTCACACAATCAATTTTGTCCGTTATCGTGGCATTCACTGTTTATCACAAAATGCTACTTGCTACCTAAATGCATCTGGTTATCTATCCTAGTGACACTCACTGTTCATCACAAAGTGTTACTATCTACCCTAGTAGTGCTCCCTGTTCATCACAAAGTACTACGTGTGTGACATTCCCTGTTCATCACAAAGTGTCACTCACATTCGCACTCCCTGTTCATCACAAAGTGCTGCCTATCTTGGTGCTCCCTGTTCATCACAAAGTGCCTTGATCTATTCTACTCTTCCTAGAGGACCTGCTTGAGTGTATCCTCTTAGCAGCTTATCCAATCGACAGCGGATGTTCATCACAGAACTGCCGATTTGACCTAGAAGACTAAAACCATGCATTTAGACACACAAACGCACTTTTCACTCATAAACGCGCTTATAGACTGCATAAACGCGCTTCTGCAACACAGACGCGTTTTCTGAACACAAACGTGCCTATGCCATGCACAAACGTGACCAGGGAACACAGACGTCCCTACATGACATAAATGCTCCTACAAATCACAGACGCTTCTACATTTCACAAACGCGTCCGCATTCAGCACAAACGCGGTTCCAGGCACAGACGCGCCTGGACCCGACACAGACGCGCCTGCCGGACACAGACGCGCCTGGCACTGACCCAGACGCGGTTGCGCGATTTTGCATTTTTCAACTACCCTATTCCTAGCGCATTTATTGCTACTAAACATGCATTTATGACAAAACTCGAAATGCGTGAAAGTACGAGGAGGTTTTCGAGTACTTACCGGCTCTCCTGCATCGGCTGGTCGCTGGAATCGGCGAACACGGTCGAATCTATGAATGGATGCCATCGCTG
Source organism: Cryptomeria japonica (assembly GCF_030272615.1). Lineage (NCBI taxonomy): Eukaryota > Viridiplantae > Streptophyta > Pinopsida > Cupressales > Cupressaceae > Cryptomeria > Cryptomeria japonica. The sequence goes on from NC_081405.1 coordinate 58,608,990, forward strand.
CTGACTGCTGCTGCTCTTTTCTCGCTCTGCACTATGATCTTCTAAGGGTGTAGATGACAATGAGGATGTATTTTCCCCCGTGGTCTATCTTATAGATTGCCCTCGTCTTCATTTCCCGGGTCAGTATTCTTCATCCCGTGACTTTGTCACTTTATTCGCTCAACCCATTCTATCCCATCTTTCTTATCGAGAGATTGTCTGCAATCTTTTCAGACATTTTCATCCAATCTCTCGAGGGGGCATATAATTCCCATACTGGGGCAACTTTGTATCAGTTCATCTTATCTTCTTTGAAACAACGCGACAAGCCGCATTGTCTCAAAGAGGGGCAAAATGTAGACACCTAAAATTGTCTAGTCTAATTAAATAAATATTTTATTTATTTAATTATCTAAGCCTAATTCTTCTATTAATTAAATAAATCCTTATTTATTTAATTAATTCATTTATCCTCTTCTAGCCTTATTTCTCATTTAAATAAATACATTTATTTATTTAAATTATCCCTTTCTTAAATTAAATAAATATCTTATTTATTTAATTAATCCCACTTCTTTTATTAATTAAATAAATCTTTATTTATTTAATTAATTCATTATCTTTTTCTACACATGACACATGTCATTCATCTCTTAATTCATACACTACCTACCTCTTTCATTATTTTGCTATTTCTTTTACCTACCCTCTAATCCTAGCCGACCTCTCTTTTTACACCTCTCAATCTTAACCCTCCATTTCTTATTGTGTCTTCTATTTAAGGAGATGCTTTCTTCATTGTCAAACCCTAATGACACATGCTAATGACTGATTTTGGAGTACTTGGCTACACTACGATCCTACTTGCAACCACATTCCGTTCTTTGTTGAGCTCTTGTGCATACAAAAATCTGAGAGCAAGCATATCAAACAAGATCAATGGAGATAGGAAGAATGGAGATCAAAACCCTATTGGACATGTGATGGTATAATCTTTATGATTTTGAGTTATTTTGCATTGTCTTAGGTTATCTTCATATGTTATGGTGGATCTTTGTTCATTGTTAGGCTAGGGTTTAGTGGTTGAATCCATTTTAGTCTTTCAATATTGTTGTTATTTGTTATCCATTTTCACCATATACAGCAGGCATCACTGGTTTGCAGATGGAGGGGAAGAAATTCTACAGAGAACACAAGGCAATGGAAGAAGCCCCCTCCATTTTCTTTGACAAGCCGAGCAAGAGGGAAAAAGTTGAATAAACAACTGATGGAGGCTACATCAGAAAGGACTTGATGAGACCATGGCCAATGTTGTTGAAGTGGTTATGAGGTACATTACCCTCTATGGTCGTTATTTTAGTATTTTTTCCTATTATTTCACTATTTTAAACCATTTTAGACATGATAGGAAAATCTCTATGCCATTTTACTTGTTATCATCATTAGAGAATAGTCTCTCCAATCATGCAAAGAACTGTGAGAACCTTTTTTTACATGAGGGTTTTATCCTTCTTATAATGGAATATGCTTTAAAACATGAAGTCAAACCCTCTTTGGCCTTCAAATGTGATAGTGACCCCAAATCCATGACTTGTCATGATGTGCATGTTGTGTCTGATACTCAAATTGAGGATGAAGGGATGACTAGGATTGGTAGGACCTTCAAGGGTTGGAAGATCCAGAGTATAGGCCCTTTGAGGAAGAGGTCTCCCTTGTTAAGGCCACTCCTGGCACTAACAATAGTAAGAAGAGTAAACCCCACTCTATAAAGACGGCCAAAAAGAACATTACCCCTCCCTCCCTGGATACGAGTAATGTTAGTTTTAATAAAAAAAAGATGGGGAAATCTGTGGAGCCAAATAACAAAGGGGATAATGAGATCAAGTTGGATATTCCCCTAAACCTGGACCAAGTGGACCTAGACAACAATAAAAGTGAGCCAATGGATATTTACATGCTAGTGGCCAATTCCACTTCCAATCAGGAGATGTGTTTCTGGTGGGTGATCAATGAAATTAATGTCATCAGACAAGGAATATCTGAAATTATCAACACTTTCATCGAAACACCAATGCCTAATAAAACAAATAAGGTCCTTAAAATGACCCAAAAATTAACTGAAGATGTTAAGGTCATTAAAATAGAGCATGATTCCAGAATTGCGAGCTTGGAGAAATATTTGGTAGACATTAAAGGAATTCTTAGGAATTTGGTTGCGATCAACAAAAAAAGCTATGAATAATAATGTGGAAGGCATCAAAAAGTTGAATGAGAAAATGAAAATCCATCATGCTCAGCTAATTAGCAGTATTTCAGAGGTACATGCTTCTATAGGTCAGTCTACAAGAACCAGGAGCGGGGTTCAAGAGAAGAGCACCATGAGGAGCATCGTGGAGGAACTGGAAGATATAAATAAAAAACTTTGTAGAGATAAATGAAGAGCTTTTATTTAAGTTTTTGCTTTATGACCCGGTGCTTTAGTGTAGTTTTGTTGCAGGGCTCTGTGGGGCTATGCCCCTGTTTTGTTTCTGTTTAGCTGTTGTTTTTGGACTGTCTCGTTGATTCTCTATTATTTTTTGGATTTGGGTTTTGCATCCCTGTAAAACCCATTTTATCTTAATAAAAAACATTAAAATTATGTAATTCCATTGTATGCAACCTCTTACCAAGACAAAGAATGATTTGATCTTTTCTCTTGATTCACCCTTTCCCTTATATCTATCAAACATTGGTGGTTCAAAATAAGGGTGAAAATATATTCTAAGGATTTCTGTATTAAAGGGATGGGGACATAATTCCTCATATTTTTACTTTTTTCTTTGTTTCTCTCTCCTTCCTTGTAGTCCTTAGAGATCAAACTACACATTTTTTTATTCTTGGGAAGATGACATTGATTTTGAGTGGTGATGGTGGGGATATGATAAAGTTAAATTGTTGTGGTTAGGTATTGGATTATTGTTTGTAGGATTATTGGTTTTGTTAGGAAGGGGTTACAAGACTTAGGAGGAAAGATAATTTTTGTATTTTTTGATGTAATTGTTATAGTTGATCAAACTTAAATTGATTTTGAGTAGCTCAGTATGGTAGAATTTATGTTCCTTGACCAAGGTTTACATCACTCAATTGTAGAATTATTTTATTTTTACTAATATGATTTCTTTAAGTTGCTTGTTTTGGATTTTCAATGGTTTAGTCTTTCATATATATTTATTGTTCAAGTTTTCAAGATTATGATCAAATGGAAGTTTAGCTCCTATTTTTATGAGCTACATAATAATGGAATATTAATTTTCAAATAGGTATTGAACTACATATGGGAAGAACCATGCTTTGTTTTAAATAAATTGTTATGGTCATCGTCATAAATACTCCCATTCACAAGGCTATCATAATCACTATTATTATAGTTTTTTTGTTTATATCAATTAATAGGTTTATCAAAATAGAATGGAGTTTGATTGAAAGTATTTTTCCATATTTGGGATTGGATTCAATCTATTTTGATATCTCATTTTAGAATGCATGAATTTTATGTACCTATATATAGTAACAACCTATATACAGTAACAACCTAATCTAGTCAAGTGTTGTACAATCATATAGCGTTGCACAAATATACCTCAAGGGTATGAGTGGAAAATATTAGGGAATGATGGTTTTTGGTGCCACTAGCATGATTGTAGATGAATGAATTTTAAGCTAGGATATAAAAAACCCACTAGCAGTTTTCCTTGATATATGTTTTGGTAGGTGAGGTCCAAATTCATAATAGAAGGGTGTTGAATTCTAGGCCCATGATACAAGCGTGAATTCTCTTAATGAGTATGAACAAGGATCAAAGTAATCAAGCATTTTAGATAATATACCCAAGTAATACCTTAATAAATGTTAAGTAATACCTTTATAAGTGTTAGACATAAGATGATTGAATGTGCAAAATGAACTAGGGTTAGCCCTTTAATACAACTCCAAAGATGATGAGTGAAATATTTGAATCTTATACAACTAGTTTTACTTTTAAAAATTAATTAAATTAAACCCAAAATATATTCTATTCTCAACTTTACAACAATTAATTAAAATAATAATAATTGTGTTCATGAGAAAGATAACGAGGTCGTCGTTTAGACTATAACGAGGCTCATAGAAACAATCCTAGAGGAAGTTAGATTATTGCACTACAACCATTGACTGTCCAAGGAAGCTTGGTAAATGTATTTATTAAAAAGTATATTTAATATGCTTGACTTCAAAATATAGCGATGAGGTCGTCGTTTAAAGGAAAGTAAATCCATAACACAGATAGACCAAAGATAAAATAACGAGAATATTTTAGGATGAACAGTCACTCCATTAGAGAGGAAGAAACATGGTATTCATTATTTATAAGCATACAATTTGTTTTTGCCAACAATGGAGTTGTTAAAATCTCACAGCGTTATTACAAGGCAGGCTTGGCGATACCCTTCACATTCACATAACCCGTCTCCAAAATAATTTACCTCTTCCTCATTTTCCATTTCAATCAATCCATTGTTTCCATAAAACTCTGGTTGGCAGCTATCAGACAAGGATGTGATGACACCAGACTCATATTGAATTTCCATTCCTCGCGATGGAGGAGGATGATCATCATCCATCTCAAACATGGATATATCAGTTAGACTTTCCCGATGAAGTTGTACCCACCTCATCTCTGTTTCTTCCCACACCTCTGCTACTTCACGGAATTGCAAATCCCCTTCACAGACGATACCACAAACCAGCAATTTGCCGTCCTCCACACGCCCGCTAATGAAATGCATGGCATGAATCAGATTCCCCACACCCGCCCACTTCTTCGTCGATGGATCGTAAATTTCCGCCGACTTTAGACAATTGCAGTCCGTGAATTCCTCCATCCCATCAGAATTCTCGGTACCTACATCAACAGACTTGTTTCCTCCTGCAACAAATAATTTACCATTAACTACTCCGCACGCAAAATTTGCCCGGGCATCTTTCATGCCCTCCACGCAACTCCACCGATTTGTACGGGCGTTGAAGACGCTCACTTTGTTCGTCGCCGGAAAATTGGTACAATTGGTCCGCCATTCACAGCCGCCAATTACAAACAATAGCTCGTCAATTACTGCGCAGCTGAACCCACAGATTGGTCTGTGTTCTTCCCTCATTAACGGCAACGGCCACCACTGTGAATCCTCTACAGCTGCATTCCTGGCGAACCAGAGGATGTAGGGTCGATTCCCACGCTCGCACACCACAGCTGTGTAAACCCACGATTCCGTTACCTGCAGACATTTTCTCTGGGCGAAAAGAGCACGACTTGTAACAGCTTCCCTCCATGAGAGAGAAACTTTGGACATAGACTGAGAGTAAAATTGCCTTGGCACTCTCGCCAGAATTTGCAAGCTCACGTCGTAAGGCAATCCAGGAATGAGAGTCTCTTCCATCTTCTATGCAATCGTTGAACGGGTTAATTGCAAAGATTGAAACTGCTGCAGTTAAATACACACATATGAGGCTACGATAGAATTTTAAAATACGAAAACTAATTCTAGAAATTATGTTTAACAAGTGACAGCTTATTTCCGCGTTATTCTTCTCTATATAGTAAGTCACGACCCGTTACATTGCGTCATCTAAAACCACACGCGGAGTTATCTTTAAATTTGGTCAATCTTGGTAGGAAGATGTTATACACGACCATAAATATTTTATATTTTGTAGGGAAGGTTCTATATGTAATACGAATAATTTTAAAGTGGTTGGTGAATTGGGTTATAGTTTAGTACTAAGTCAATAAAGACAATTAAGTTTATTGAATGAATGTATTTAAAACCATTTTATGATGCATTCAATATTTTAATTTAGAATATTATAAATATTGGTATCAAAGTTGTTGAGAAGGTTCTAGTAAACTTATATCTTATTATTGATTTCTAAAATATAATATAGAGCTTGGTTAAGAGGTTATTTATATAATTTTGTGGTTGATTCTTTCTTGAGTGTAGTTGTTGGGTTTCCTTGTAAGAGCATGGAGTCTAGAAGTGTATTGCAATCTCTCAAGTTATTGAATAACAATTTAATTTAGATATTTGGAGATTGATTTTATTCGTACTAGATTTTGATCTCTTATATTTGTTTGTGCATTTTGTCGTTTTGTTGCAATTGTTATCAACTATAGGTGCTCCCAATCAAAGAGGGATTCGGGTCTCTCATAAAATCCAAGGGTGGATGCTATGGTAAGTTAGGGAAGTTTAGAAGCTATTGCAAGAATAAGAAGGAAAATAATCAGAGAGTTTTTTAGTGACGAATCTTCGCCAATTAGTGAATTCCGCGTATTTTTGCGTATTTTTTTTGAGGAAATGGCGAATAGTCAGGGGCAACATCGTGGTCAAATCGCCTGGAATTTTGGGGTTAATGGTACACTATATTTTGGCTTCGCCATTGACCACACACCGTTCGATGTGCATGCCTGTAATATTCGTTTGGAATCACTCGGACGTGGGTATTAGATCACCTTTGTTATTCGCCAGCAATAGTAAAATGACCACATACCCAAGACCTAATTCGTTGACGGTAAATTAAATACTCATTGCATGCGTCGACCAAATTCGCCAATATAAATTAAAACATTATAAGCATTCGAGGACCCATTTTGCCCCGCTTAAATTAAATGTTCATTGCACGCCCGCTCAATTCGCCAAAAATGCAATCATGGATTGATATAAATATACTCTTTCTTACAATTTGTTCAAGTCTGATTAGTAAATTTAGGAGCTCTCGATTCGCATTCTGTATTTTGAGTTGAAACGTCGAAGTTCATTGTAAGGCAGAGGGCCAGAGTTACAATCCTGCAACACAGGCCCAGGTATTCCTGATTCCTGATTCAGAGAATTGAGAAGGCATAAAGGTGAGTAATCATTTCTTCATACTTGATAGTATTAGTTTTAACTTTTAATTCGTAGTGAGAGGTCAAGACTCAAGATGTCATAGTCAGACATGGGTGAGACTCCTCAGGGTGGTGAAGGGGTTGATATGTCAGACAAGAGTGAGACTGAGACTCCTCAGGGTGGTGAAGGGATTGGGATGTCATACAAGGGTAAGACTCCTCAGGGCGGTAAAACTGAAGGGATTGGGAGGCCATCAAAATGCCCAAAACTTAAAATTGAAGATACTACCATAAAGTCTTTCTTTGGAATTGGCAAAGTTTCTGGTCCATCAACTTCTGCAGTTGCAGAAGCCATTCATAGTAGCTCACCACCACCACAAGGTGGGATTGTCATTGAGTTAAATGCATCAAATGAGGATGACAATACCGGCATGGCAGAAGATGTTCTAAGGGATACACACAATGAGATAATTCACTCGGATGTAAATGCTATTACTGAAGATGATGTTGGTAGGAAGAAAAGAAAAAGGAAAGTAAAGCTGGGGCGAGAGTGGGAGATAACAAGGAGTTTTAAGATTGATTGGGTAGCAAAGTACCCATTCATTGAACCAGTCCCAAACAATGATGAACAACCAACATAATGCAGGTGTAAGATTTGTAGCTGGAAAACTAAAAGAGAGAAGAAGATGCAGCTAAATCTTGACACCATAGAAAAGCATATTGGTAAGGTTTATGAAAAACAGATCATAGACAAAAAGGAAACAACAGTAGTAAGATGGAAATCAAAGGAAGAATGTCTTCATGTTAAGTATGCCGCGGAATATGAAGAACATAACCACAAAATGACACTGATTGGTAATAGTGGATTTGGAAATACAATCAAGGCTGGGCTTGAACATGCAACGAAAGATGCAAACCTGGAAAAGACTGTTCATATGAGTGTTATTTTTCATACTTTCGAGAGGGCGTCCTATGAAAGATTTCCCAGAATTTAGTAATTTATTATCTTTTTTGAATGTTCCTCACTATCCTATGTCACCTTGGTCAATAAACACTAGATGGGAAATGACAAATTGTCTTGTTGAGGTGGAAAAACAAAATTAACAAGAGAGTGTAAAAGAGTCAAATTTCATTTCATTATCCATAGGTGAAGTTACTGCGGTAGATAACACTGGTTGGGTTTGTATGCATGTGTATACCATAAAAGAACACGTTCGTCGAGCTCATCTACTCTGTGTTCATAAAATGAGGGGCAATTCAATAGCAAAAAAATTATATTTGGAAGTTAAGAAAGCTTTGAATGAAATTGCTAGTATGGATGACTTGACAATTGCCAAGAAGTTGGTGTGTGTTGGAGCTGATGGAGCTGCAGTAATGCAAGGTCAAAGGACTGATCTTTGTGCAAGATTGCAAACTAGTATTGCACCATACATGGTTGGCATTCACTGCATGGCCCATCGAATGAATTTAGCATATAGAATTGTAAGCAATTTCCCTATAGTGTCAAAAGTTTGGTCCACGAGCTCCACTCATACTTCTATCGAAGTCCTAAACGTTTTGTAGAATTTTAGATTTTTGTTGAGGGAGTAACAACAGGAAACAAGCTTCTCAGAGATGTTAAGACCAGATGGATCTCCTTGCATGGACCAACAAAATGATTTCTAACAGAATATCAATCCTTGATCGGACTAATGTATGAGCAACTCCTCACAGTAGACAAAGCTCCTGATCTCTTACATAAGTTAAGTGATATAGAGTCTCTATTAACTTTAGCTAGTCTTCTCCCCATGTTGGATTCAATGAACAAACTTGTTAAGAAAGCCCTAGACAAAACTATGTATATCAATGAGTATAACACTCTACATAAAATGACATGCTTGGGCCTTGATGGCCTATATTCAGATCTAATAAGGCGAACCCCAATTTTTTTTAGATGACAGATAATTACAGATTTGAATCATGTTGAAAGTTTTTTACATTTCAATACAAAAAATGAGTTATGTGTCTTTGTAAAAGGATTTCTGATACCAATGCACCAATCTAAGACGGGAAAGCGAGGCAGAGCAGTACTAGTTAAAAAGGAAGATTTTGACAAGATTGTTAAATCTGTTAGTGATAATTTGAAGTCTATTACATATGAACTTTCAACTGAGATTCATGAAAGATTCCCTCGAGAAGAAATACTTGAAGCCATGGGTTGTGTGTATCCTCAACTTTGGCATTCAATTGGAGATAATCCAAATGACGCAAAGATGTTTCATAAAAAATTAGAGGAATTGATATTGACATTTTCAAAAGATGCATATTGCAATGGACAACCAATAGAAGGAATTTTAAATTCAGATCATCTTAAAAAATAATGTAAACTCTTTGCATTGTTTATGAAATAGCAGTTGGTTAACTTGGAGAATCCATTTGAACCTGGATCAATCACAAGGCTTTGGAAAAGGATAGATCAAAGTGAAGCATTGTGTACTGCAATACCAGAATATTTGAAACTTGCTGATTTATGTCAAACAATGATATTGGAGTTGGTGGAAGATGAGAGAGTTTTTCAATGCATTAGGGCTTTTGAAATCAAAGATCAGAAACAAATTAGACAAAAATTTGGAAACTTGCTTGAGGTTGTTTGTAACTCAGTATAATGTTAGAGATTTTTCATATGATAGGGCACTAGCAATCTGGAATTCCATGCGTGAAAGATGAGGGCTGTGCAACACTTTAAAAGCTGGTGGTGTTACTGCTAGTGCTAGTGCTGAGACAAATGATGGATCGCAGACTCAGAGTCAACATGAAGATGAAGAAATTTTTGAATACCCGACTCAGAATGAAGATGAACCTGTTAGTACTAGTCCATTTCTAGATCTTGAGTCCATTTGGGATATAGAAGCCTCAAACTGAGTCACTGAAGTGAATTAGCAGTCAGTTTATAGGTATTTATAATTATACTATAGTTCTTGAGTCATATTACAATTTCAATTTGCAATACTATAATTTTCATTGATGATTTTTGATATTGTATTCCTTGAATTTGTCAATCACAATGGATACCTATTTCATATTTTTAATTGTGAATTTGAATTATTAGTAAACAATTAGAATTTGTTTTCTGAATTATTAGTAAATTGGTTCCACATTATGTTGAACATGAAATGCAACAATTTGTGTCACAAGATCCATAAAATTATTCATATTGCATAACTATTAGAACCTTTCTACTATTCTACATTAAATGCTTAACATGATGTTCATGGCGATTAGGGTTTTGTGTTTTTTTTTTTGTCTTAGTTGGCTAGTAAACTGAAGTTGTCATGCATTGAAAATCTGAGTTGTCCTCTCTTTATTTATCCATGTTAACATCAAGTGTGGTCAAACGGTTGGTCAGACAATGAGACATGTTTAATGTTTCATCTCTAACTCGTAGATAAATTTCATGTTTAACAATTTAAGTGGCGAGTTAGCGAGTGTTGGTTTGTGTTTAAATCGTGAGGTCTCTAGTTTTTTGAGTGTTAGCATTTTATGTTAGTGAGTTGGAGATTGTTAATGAAATTGCTTTGGTCTCGAGGTCTTGAATTGGTTTGATGCCATGCATTATAGCCGCGAGAGTTAGCGAGTAAGTCATTAATGGTCTATGTACCACTGCTCGCGCCTGTTTATGACGGTAATTAACATAAAACATCAATTTTTGTTGGTATTCACTGCATCGCCGCGGTCAAGAGATAAAAAGTTTTGAGATTTTACGGTTATCACTAGCTCACAGGTCATTTATCATCAAGTCAGTTTAAGTTACGAGCTTGTGAGTACTGGGAGATTTTAGTTGTCGCTACCTCGCAAGATGTTTTGCACTTGACCATTTTATGTTGTGAGGTTATGATTGGGTGTGATTTTATGTTATCGCAAGGTCGCGAGGTGTTCGCGGTTAAGTCATTTTAATTTGGGATCATGCGATGTGGTTGGTATCGTAGCTTAGCTGGTTTCTTCACTTGCTCGCAGGTTTTGAAGTTGTTTAGCATTTTATGTTGCGATCTGGCAACAGGTATGTTTTGGTCTAATTTTGTGGTGATCACATGCTCGCGGGTTTGTAAGTCTTAAGTCAAAAAGTGTTGCGAGCATGCGATGGCGGTTAAGTGTCTTGTTGTCACGGGATCGCAAGGGTTTAAGTCAAGTTAAGTTTCAATTTGCGAGCTTGCGATGAAATAAGTTGTTTTGTTAGATTTGTAGTGGTCGCCAGCTCGCAGGTAAAGAAATAATATTACAAATGTTGTTGCGAGGTTGCGATTGAAGGGCTTGATGAAGATCAATGGCTATCGCTCACTCCCAAGATTCTTTGAGGATTCGTAAAAGGGGTTGTGAGCTTGGGATTAAGAGGATTTGGTAGCATTATCGCTAACTCGCCGGTTACTTTCAAAATTGTTATAACCGGTTCGCGAGTGTTCTATTAAAGATGGGGATTGACACGTGGACTTGTTTTCCCGGTTCTGTAAAAGTTTTGAATGACAATCGCCAATCAAATAGAAGGGCATGAATTCAAATTTTGCTTGAGTACTTCAGCTTTGAATTAATGCCACATTAGCTAGTTCATGCAAGTGTGGCAATTAATGAGACTTGAGAGAAGTGATGGTGCCCAAATACCATAAATTGCATGATCGAGCCGAGATTTTGTATAATTGCATTAATACATTCTATCTTCGAGGTAATCTAGTGAATTGAGCTTTGCAACAACGTTGGAGAATTCAGAGTGTTGGGTGTGGGAAAATTTTAGAAAATTGGTTAAGTTTTTCTCCTGCAGCTAAAATGAGAAAGGCGACGAGTGGAATTGGAGGTTCCAAGCCCAAGGTTACGACAAGTGGAGGACTTGGAGGTTCCAAATCCAAGCCCAAGGCCACTGAGGAAAAGACGGATAAGAAATACAAAGAAGAATTTGTAGATTTGCTGCCAGGAACTTTCGTTGCTTTGAATACAAATGATTTGGCATGGAAAGATTTATGGAGCCAATGCAGAAACCCGACCATGCTTCATATGACTAGTTCTGCATTGTTTCATTATTTTTGGAATAATAGGGTTAAGGGTGTCCCAATGTCAAACCCTTGGGATTTAAATAGGGCAAAGTTAATTGTGCCAGATGTGTATGTTGATGTGGATTTGATCAAAGAGTTGGCCAAATGCTATTGCCCAGTATCTAGGGTAATCAGAAGAAAGAACCAGTCTGCCCTAGTTTCAATTAATAGAGCTAGCTTTGTTAAAGCTTTCCAAATTACTGGTGCTGCATGTATAGATATAGATTTGGAGCAGATTGCAGAGGATTATGACAG